>NC_045956.1:164460040-164589347 GCF_010909765.2 Amblyraja radiata
CAGGTGAGGTTAGTGTAGATGAGGCAAATTGTAGGTGGGAAAATTGGGCCGAAGGGCCTGCTTCCACGTTCTATGACTTTATGACTCTAGTTTAGATCAGTTTAGTTTATTGTCACGTGTTGCGAAGTACAGTAAAAAGCTTTTATTGCATGTTAACCAGTCTGCCGAAAGACAATACATGATTACTATTGAGCCATTTACAATGATTAGATGATACATGATAAGGCAGGGGTCGGCAACCTAAGGCCCCTGGGTCGAATGCGGCCCGTAACCCGAAATCACTCGGCCCGCAGGCGGATATTTTTCCCCGTAATCATCCGGCCTTCCGAGCGCCGAGCTCTGGCTGTACCGCATCCTGCGCAAAGCTGCTGGCACGGCCACGCACCATCTGTGAACACGTTTAAGAAAGAACTGCTCATGCTGGAAAAATCGAAGGTAGACTGATGAAAATGCTGGCGAAATTCAGCAAGTGAGACATGCAAGGATTGCATGAGGCTGCCTCACCCGCTGAGTTTCCCCAGGATTTCTGTCTACCTTCTGTGAACATGTGATTAGATGCCTGCCATCCGGGGTGGGATGGGGATGGGATACATGTGTACATGTGTTAGATGTGGCCCGCCATCCGCTCACAGACATGCTTCCTGGTCCCTATGCAGAACAAGGTGGCCGACTCCCTTTGATAAGGGAATAACGTTTAGTGCAAGGTAAAGCCAGCAAAGTCCGACCAAGGATAGTCCAAGGGTCACCAATGAAGTAGATAGTAGTTCAGCACTGCTCTCTGGTTGTGGTAGGATGGTTCAGTTGCCTAATAATTATGACTCTTAACAACACCTTCCCAATAGCACTTAGGTGAATTTCTACTACATGCATTGCAATTTCTGGCCTTGCACTGTTTGGTCTTTTAGTTGCATTGACCCTTTGATACGTGCTTCACTTGAGCCGGCTGATTGCTGGACGAACTTCAAGCGTAGAACAAAGCCACGACAGTAAGACCGACAAACATCTGTTTTCCTGAAGCTACAGCTCACTCTGAGGGACAATTTCCTCGCTGGACACTTCCCTATGGTTTCCAGAATCAGCCTGCAGATAACTTAACTCATTAGATCTGGCAATGGTTGTTTTAAAACAATTTTCACTGCAGGGATTTATTTGGGTAATGGTTATTTTCTTTTTTGGGATGCGTGCTTAACATCCGCTCAGAGGCTTTCAAGCTCCTGTTACTGTTTTATTCTGAGCAAAAGAAAACAAGTTGGAGGAACTGAAATGAAATGGATTAATGAGGCCTTCAGGAACCAAGTCTGTTTTTCGCATTTATTGGGAGCAGCATTCTCTGAGCATGTGAACCTTTACTCTGCTCTTTGGCTCATCTGCCTGGTCTGATGATCAATAAATCAAATGTCAAGCAGCAAGTCTCTTTTCTCTCAGAGTGCTTGGTATTCCGTCACAAGGGGCTGCATGTTTTTCTGCATTTGAAATGAAATTAAAAAAAAAAAAAATCTATTCTGGTGTACTTTGCTTGGCAGACGACTGATCAGTTAAGTCCGTATCCTATCTAAGTGTGGATTCAGCGGTGGGAGCTGGATCGAGAACAGAGGATGATTTGCAGCAGGGTTGTTGGCTGCAAGATAAACATTACATGGACTCTGTTTCTGTTTCGGGCGGCACAAAGGCGCAGCTGGTAGTGCTTGATCACGTTCAATCCCGATCTCGGGTTTTGTCTGTGTGGAGTTTCAGGGCCGGCCTTACGAGGTGCGGGGCCCAATTGGGAACAATTTTGGTGGGCCCCAGGTTCCCAGCCAAGGTTTGTAGAATCTTAGAAATATAAATAAAGTCTATAATAGACTTTATATCTCTATGTTAGAATGGAAAGTAATCAAAATGTGCGCTTAAAAAGTGCCTGCGAGTTAATGGACCAAACAGATCTAAGCTACATTTTAATATAAAATTGCATACATGTAAGCCTACAAGTAACAAACAAAATGTGTAGATCACCTCTGAAAAGTACATAATTACAATACCACTTGTTTTAGTGACAATGAAATGAAAAAAACAATTAACTAGATCCTAGAAAACCAATAACTGTTGTCGAAAAACCAGTCCAGGCATTAAATTTCGGGCTTCAGCCCCATCCTACCCTTTGGGCTTCTACCCCATCTAAACTTAGTTGTCTGTGTGTGTGTCTTAGTTGTGTGTGTGTTAGTTGGCTGTGCGTTATGCGTGTGTTAGTTGGCTGTGCGTTATGCGTGCGTGTGGGAGGGAAGGAGAGAAGGGAGGGAGGGATGAGAAGGAAGGGAGCGAGGGAGAGAAGGGAAAAGAGAGAGAAGGGAGTGAGGGAAGTAGAGAAAGAAAGAGAGGAAGAAGGGAGGAAAGGAATGAGAGAAGGGAAAAGAGAGAGAGGAGGGAGAGAAAGAATGGAGAGAAGGAAAAAGAGAGAGGAAGGAGGAAGGGAGGGAGAGAGAAGAAGGGAAGGGGGGAGAAGGGGGAGGGAGGGAGGGAGGGAAGGGAAAAAGAGAAGGGAGGGAGGGGGCCGGCGGCGGGAACAGGTGCCGGGGTCCGGGCGGACGGGTGTGAGCTGAGGCCGAGGTTTGTAAACGTTGCTCCAAACCCCGGCCCGGCCCTCCCTGTATTGTTCACCGCGTCTCCCTGGGGAGAGAGAGGGGTGGAGCCGGGATTGTGTGCGTGAAGCACGGCGACTGGAGGGGCGGGAGCGCTGCCCCGGGACTATGAGGGAATGACCCACCTCCCCCTTCTCCATCCCCCCTCACACCCCCTCCACATCTACCCCTTTCTTCCCCCTCAAAATGCAGCGGGTTGGGCGGCATTTCTCGACACAAGGAATAGGTGACATTTCGGGTCGAGACCCGTCTTCAGACTGAGTCAGGGGAAAGAAGAACTCAAACCATCCTCTCCCCTCTCCCGCCCCCTTCCCTCCGTCACAGACATGGAGCGATCGCCGGCGCCCCCTTTCTTTTGGTAACCATCGGGTTTTTTTCCCTTTTTTCCTTCGGAAAAATCCTTCAGGTTTTCAGGAAATCCTTCGGGGTTCTTTTAATTTCCCCCTTACCATTTCCGTACTTTTTCGATAGCTGCCATGACCCGTTTATGTCATCCTTCGCCCTGCTCCTCAATGCTAACCCTGGTCTCAGCCCGCACCGATCTGCCGGACATGCTGTGTGTGTTTGTGTGTGTGTTTGTTTGGCGGAGACTGAGGGGAGAAGCTCCGGCACCAAGAGCGAGCGAACGTGCGAACAGACGGACGAAAGCAACGCTGGTTCAGTTATGCCTCTCGCAGCGTTGCGGGGGAACAGTTGCGGAGCTCTCGGATATTTTGATTACTCTAGCGCGGGGCCCCCTTAGGCGCGGGGCCCAATTGGGAGCAATCGGTCCAATCGGCTTAAGGCCGGCCCTGTGGAGTTTGCACGTTCTCCCGTAACCATGTGGGTTTCCCCCGGGTGCTCCGGTTTCCCTCTACATCCCAAAGACGTGTGGGTTAATTAGCCTCTGTAAAATTGTCTCTAATTGAACAGTGATCACTGGTCCCAAAAGGCTCCTCCACGAACACTTCATTCACTTGCCCATCCCAATTTCCCAAGAGTAGATCATGTGTTGCCCTCTTTGCCATAGTAAACTCTCCTGAACACCTTTGTGAAATTGCACCCCATATAAACCTTTCACACTTGATTTTCAATCAATATTGAGAAAGTTTAAATCCCCTACCATAACAACCTTATTTGACTTGCAGCTGTCTGCAATCTCCTGGCATATTTGTTCTTCTAATTCCCGTTGACTATTCGGGGGTCTGTAGTACACCCGCAACACGGTGATCATCCATTACTTGTTCCACAGCTCCACCCATATGGCCTCACTAGACGATTCATCCATCATGTCTCCTCTCGCCACTGACGTAACATCCTCCTTAATCAATAACGCAACCCCCTCCTCTTTTTCCCTCACTTTTCTCTCCTGATGCACCTGTACCCTAGAACATTGAGCTGCCAGTCCTGCCCCTCTCTTAACCAGGTTTCAGTCATGGCTACAACGTCCCAGTCGCTCGTACCTATCCATGCCCGAAACTCATCAGGCCCCTTACATTAAAATGCATGCAGTTTAAACCAACCTTCCTTCCTCGCTCTCTGCCTTTCTCCTGCCTATTCTGTCCTCTAACCTTTCTCTAAACAGCCTCCATACCAACTTCTAACCTATTACCTGCCTCTGCCTGTTTGAGATCCCACCCTCCTGTCAATCTAGATTAACCGCACCCATATAGCACTAGCAAACCTACCAGCCAGGATGTTGGTCCCCCTCCAGTTACGGTCTAACCCGTCCCTTTTATACAAGTCACCGCTGCCCCAGAAGAGATCCCAATGATCCAGAAATCTAAATCCTTGCCCCCTGCACCAACTCCTCGGCCACACATTCATCTCCTCTTTCTTACTGTTCTTACCCTCACTAGCATGAGGTACTGGAAGCAAACCAGAGATAACTATCCTGGAGATCCTGCTTTTCAGCCTTTCACCTAATTCCCTAAACTCATGTTGCAGATCCCGGAGAAAACCCACGCAGGTCACGGGGAGAATGTACAAACTCCATACAGACAAACCTGGGGCTCTAGAGCTGTAAGGCAGCAACCCTACCACTGTGCGGCCACATGGAGATTGGTGGGGGCCTGGAAAGCATTGCCAAGGGTAGTGGTGGAGGCAGATATGATTGTGGTATTTAAGAGGTTTTTAGACAGGCAGATAGAAGGGGTATGAATCACGTACAGGCAGATGAGATCAGTTTAGCTCGGCATCATGTTCGGCACAGACATTGTGGGCCAAAGAGCCCGTTACAGTGCTGTACTGTTCTATATTCTACAAGAACACCCAGTCAGAGACTCCACAAGGCCCGGGACCTCCGAAACTTTATTATTTCGGAACCAGACAAGATCTCACTGCAATCATAAAGGATCTTGAAGTTGGACACAATCCACATCTATGAATGGCTAAATGGCCAGGAAACATTAGATCTCAGCCTGTGATTTTAACTTTAGTAATGATTGCTAAAGGAGAACAGATGTTTATACTCTTCGGCAGGCTGTATGAGACCGTAGATGTAGGGGAAGGAAAGAACTTTCTTACACAGTGCGCAATACGCAGCTTCCAAAAGCCTTTTCTTCAGTAAAGACATTTGTCGATGCAAATGGCATTGTTCAGGAGAATTCACTGCAGTCATAGAATTACAGAGTGATGCAGTGTGGAAACAGGCCCTTCGGCCCAACTTGCCCACACCAGCCAACATGTCCCATCTACAACATGTCCCACGTTTGGTCCATATCCCTCTAAACCTGTGCTATCCACTTCCTGTCTAAATGTTTCATAAATGTTGCGATTGTCCTTGCCTCTACTACCTCCTCTGGCGACTTGTTCCATTGGTCCATTGGAGAGACAGAGTGGACAGCTATCTGCAGAGCCAAAAGAGATGGGGGAGATATTGAACAATTTCTTTTCTTCGGTATTCACCAAGGAGAAGGAAATTGAATTATGTGAGTTAAGGGAAACTAGTAGAGTAGCTATGGATACTATGAGTTTCAAAGTAAAAGAAGTACTGACACTTTTGAAAAATATAAAAGTGGATAAGTCTCCAGGTCCTGACAGGATATTCCCTAGGACATTGAGGGAAGTTAGTGTAGAAATAGCCGGGGCTATGACAGAAATATTTCCAATGTCATTAGAAACGGGAATAGTCCCCGAGGATTGGCAGTACTGCGCATGTTGTTCCATTGTTTAAAAAGGGTTCTAAGAGTAAACCTAGCAATTATAGGCCTGTTAGTTTGACTTCAGTGGTGGGCAAATTAATGGAAAAGATACTTAGAGATAATATATAAGCATCTGGATAAACAGGGTCTGATTAGGAACAGTCAGCATGGATTTGTGCCTGGAAGGTCATGTTTGACTAATCTTCTTGAATTTTTTGAAGAGGTTACTAGGGAAATTGACGAGGGTAAAGCAGTGGATGTTGTCTATATGGACTTTAGTAAGGCCTTTGACAAGGTTCCTCATGGAAGGTTGGTTAAGAAGGTTCAACTGTTGGGTATAAATGCAGGAGTAGCAAGATGGATTCAACAGTGGCTGAATGGGAGAAGCCAGAGGGTAATGGTGGATGGTTGTTTGTCGGGTTGGAGGCAGGTGACTAGTGGGGTGCCTCAGGGATCGGTGTTGGGTCCTTTGTTGTTTGTCATGTACATCAATGATCTGGATGAAGGTGTGGTAAATTGGATTAGTAAGTATGCAGATGATACCAAGATAGGGGGTGTTGTGGATAATGAAGAGGATTTCCAAAGTCTACAGAGTGATTTAGGCCATTTGGAAGAATGGGCTGAAAGATGGCAGATGGAGTTTAATGCTGATAAATGTGAGGTGCTACACCTTGGCAGGACAAATCAAAATAGGACGTACATGGTAAATGGTAGGGAATTGAAGAATACAGTTGAACAGAGGGATCTGGGAATAACCTGTGCATAGTTCCTTGAAGGTGGAATCTCATATAGATAGGGTGGTAAAGAAAGCTTTTGGTATGCTAGCCTTTATAAATCAGAGCATTGAGTATAGAAGCTGGGATGTAATGTTAAAATTGTACAAGGCATTGGTGAGACCAAATCTGGAGTATGGTGTACAATTTTGGTCGCCCAATTATAGGAAGGATGTCAACAAAATAGAGAGAGTACAGAGGAGATTTACTAGAATGTTGCCTGGGTTTCAACAACTAAGTTACAGAGAAAGGTTGAATAAGTTAGGTCTTTATTCTCTGGAGCGCAGAAGGTTAAGGGGGGACTTGATAGAGGTCTTTAAAATGATGAGAGGGATAGACAGAGTTGATGTGGATCAGCTTTTCCCTTTGAGAATAGGGAAGATTCAAACAAGAGGACATGACTTCAGAATTAAGGGACAGAAGTTTAGGGGTAACATGAGGGGGAACTTCTTTACTCAGAGAGTGGTAGCGGTGTGGAATGAGCTTACAGTGGAAGTGGTGGAGGCAGGTTCGTTGGTATCATTTAAAAATAAATTGGATAGGCATATGGATGAGAAGGGAATGGAGGGTTATGGTATGAGTGCAGGCAGGTGGGACTAAGGGAAAAAAGTTGTTCGGCACGGACTTGTAGGGCCGAGATGGCCTGTTTCCGTGCTGTAATTGTTATATGGTTATATGGTTATACACATGCCACCGTTTGTGTGAAAAAGTTACTTCTCAGGTTTATATTAATTTTTTCTCCCCTCGTGTTAAACCTATGTCCTCTGGTTCTTGCTCCCCCTACATAGTCACAGAGTGATATAGCATGGATGCCTTTAGCTATATTCACCTATGCCGACCAAGGTGCCGAACTGAGGTAATCCCACTTGCTTGTGCCTGTCCCATATGTCTCCAAACCGCGCCTATCCATGTACCTGCGCAATTGTCTTTAAAAATGATAATTGTACCCACCTGTTCCACTTGTTGTGGCAGCGCCTCTGTGTATGCACCACCCTCTATGCAAACGTTGCCTCCTCAAGCCCCTATAAAAACTTTCTCATCTCACTCAGGGCAGCACAGTGAGGCAGCAATAAAGCTGCTGCTGTACAGCACCAGAGGCCTGGGTTCAATACAGACAATGGGTGCTGCCTGAATGGAGTTTGTATGTTCTTCCTGTGACTGCGTGGGCTTTCACCAGGTGCACCAGTTTCTTAAGATAGACACAAAGTGCTGGAGTATCTCAGCGGGTCAGGATGGGTGACATTTTGGGTCGGAACCCTTCTCCAGACTAAAAGTAGAAGAGGGGGACTGGAGGTAGAAAAGGTCAGAACAAACCAGGGCTGGCAACAGATGACTAAGGAAGTGGAGCCCATCGTGGCCCATTGTTGGCTGGGGAAGAGATGATAACGAAGGGACACAGGGACGCTAACAGTGGAACTAATATGTCAACTAAGGTGGGGGGGGGGGGGGGGGGGTAGTGGGAATGCAGGGGTTAGTTGAAATTAGTGAAATCAACGTTCATACTGCTGGGTGTAAGCTGCCCAAGCGAAATATGAGGTGCTGTTCCTCCAATTTGCATGTGGCCTCACTCTGACAGTAGAGGAGGCCCTGGACAGAAAGGTCAGTATGAGAACGGGAAGGGGAGTTAAAATATTGGGCAAGTGGGAGGTCACGTCGACCAAGGCGGACTGAGCCATGGTGTTCAGCAAAACAAAATTAACACGTCAGCCAATTCAAATGATTCTGATCAACCATTGGCTTCAAAATTGTGGCTATCAAATGGATTTACTAACGAAAACTTGTGTCAGAAGAAACTGCAGATGCTGGTTTACACCGAAAATAGACACAAAATGCTGGAGTAACTCAGCAGGACAGGCAGCGTCCGCAGAGAGAACTTGTTGGTTGTTTACACCTTTTTTCCCCATTGTAATAGCAACAGGTTTTGGGGAAGGCACGGGGAGAATCTGTTATAATAACAATATCCATTTATGTAACTAACATAGAGCAAATGTCCAATATCAGGAGAGGTACCAAACGCAGAAACTGATACAAAGACAAATAAGATCATAATTGAAGTCAATCTATCCAAATTGAGATGATTTTATTGGCCTAATATCTTTACTTCCTCTTTGTTTCTAAGAACAATAGTTGCTTCCTCAACTTTGTGTCTTTTTTTTGAACTAGCAGTTTCTTGTATCTCCTGCCAGTTTGCACTGGTGCATGGCCGTGAATTTTTGGTCTTATGTAGAGAAATAGTGCAGAAACAGACCCTTTGGCCCATCAAGTCCATGCCGACCAGCGATCACCCCATAGACTAGCACTATCCTACACACTAGGGACAATTTACAATTTTCTTTACTGAACCCGACTAATTTACAGACTGCAAGTCTTTGGAAAGTGGGAGGAAACAGGAGCACCCCCAGAAAACCCATGTAGTCAGAGGGAGAACGTACAAACTCCATATAGACAGCACCCGTAGTCAGGATCAAACCTGGGTCTCTGGCGCTGTAAGGCAGCAACTCCATCGCAGCGCCACTGTGCTGCCCCTAAGTGCGGAGAGAGTCAGCAGTTTCAAGTTCCTGATCGTAAACATCTCAGACAACCTGTCCTGGGCCCAGCTCACACTGTAGATGTCTGCCTTAATACCTTGTTGTTTTTGCACAATTTTTTTTCTTTTAGAAATATGGAATGTGGAATTTAGGAATATTTTATGTTTAAATTTTGTTTTGTGTGTTTCAAGGTTCAAGCTTCAAGGTCAGTTTATTGTCACATGTACCAATTAAGGTACAGTGAAACTCGATTATCATACAGCCGTACTAAAAAATGCAACAAGACACACAACTACATAAAAATTAACATAAACATCCACCACAGCAGATTCCCCACATTCCTCCATGTGATGGACGGCAATAAAGTCTAATCTTCTTCCTTCTTATTGTCCCGCAGTCGGGGGAGTCGAACCATCCACAATCAGGGCGATTGAAGCTCCCGCAGCCGGAGATTAAAGATCCCTCGTCGAGGCGATCGAAGCTCCTGCACGGGGCAGTGGAAGCTCTTGCGGCTTGGAGCTCCCGAAGTCGGTCCCTAACCAGGGACCGGGAGCTCCGCGATGTTAAGTCCGCAGGCTCACGCGGTTGGAGCTTCCGAGGTCGATACCTGGCAAAGTGATCGCCAGCTCTGCGATGTTAAGTCCGCAGGCTCCCACGGTTGGAGTTCCTGAAGTTGGTCCCCAGCAGAGGCCGCCAACTCCTCGATGCTAGGCCGCAGTGCGGACAGCGATACGATACGCAAAAAGTCGCATCTCCGACGGGGTAAGAGATTATAAAAAGTTTCCCCGCCCCCCCCTCCTCCACCCCCCCTCCCCCCCTCCTCCACCCCCCCCTCCCCCCCTCCTCCACCCCGCCCCCTCCCCCCCTCCTCCACCCCCCCCTCCCCCCCTCCTCCACCCCTCAGGAGGAGTGAATCAGTGGAATTCTTTGCCACAGAAGGCTGTGGAGGCCAAGTCAGTGGATAATTTTAAGGAAGAGATAGATAGATTCTTGATTAGTACAGGTGTCAGGAGTTATGGGGTGAAGGCAGGAGAATGGGTTTAGGAGGGAAACATAGATCAGCCATGATTGAATAGACGTGATGGGCAAAATGGCCTAATTCTGTTCCTATCCCTTATAAACATGAATAAACCTGATGACCTGAATCACCAGCAGACTTGTTTTGGTAGCTTTATTTCAACAATGCATAAAAAACACCCAGCAAGCAGCTGCAGGATGTTGCATTAATTAAGTGCTGCTGTCCCTATGGATGTGAAAGTCTGGAACATAAATCATAGAATATAGAACAGTGCAGCATAGGTACAGGCCCTTCGGCCCACAATGACCATACTGAGCATGATGACAAGTTAAAGTATACTCCTCTGCCTGCATGCCACCTTCCCCCATTCCCTGCATTTCCATTTCCTTATAGAGTCATAGAGGCATGGAGTGATACAATATGGAAACAGGCCCTTCAGCCCAACTTGCCAACACCGGCCAACATGTCCCAGTTACACCAGTCCCGCCTGCCTGCACTTTGTCCATATCCTTCCAAACCTGTCCTATTCATGTAACTGTCTAACTTTCTTAAACGATGGGATAGTCCCAGCCTCAACCACCTCGTCTGGCAGCTTGTTCCATACACCCACCACCCTTTGTGTGAAAAAGCTACCCCTCGGGTTCCGATGAAATCTTTTCCTCTTCACCTTGAACCTACGTCCTCTGGTCCTCAATTCCTCTACTCTGGGCAAGAGACTGTGCATCTACCTGATCTATTCCTCTCATGATTTTGTACACCTCAATAAGATCTCCCCTCATCCTCCTGCGCCCCATGGAATAGAGACCCAGCCTAAGTAATGTCTCCCTACAGCTCACACCCTCTAGTCCTGGCAACATCCTCGTAAATCTTTTCTGAACCCTTTCAAGCTTGACAATATCTTTCCGATAACATGGAAACATATCCAACATTTCTCTTAAATGCCACCATCGCATCTGAGCCAACTACCATCCCTGGCAGCGCATTTCGGGTACCAAAACTCACCCCATGCATCTCCTTCAAACTTGGCCCCTCTCACATTAAAGCCATGCCCTCTAGTCTTTGACATTTCCACCCTGGGAAAAAGGATCTGACTCAACACTACTGATGCCTCTCATTTTACATACTTTTATCAAGTCCCCTTAAAACTCTGGCACTTATGAGTCAAAAAATGTATGTTTGTCCAACCTTTCTTTATAGCTAACTAGACCAAAGCGGACCCGTTGGGTCCCGTCCCCTCAATGCGCGGTTGCGGTGGGTGGCCTGCAGCGTCACACATACCCGTTGGGTCCCATCCCCTCAATGCACGGCAGCGGGTGGGCGTGTATCCAAACAAGGCCCCCCTCCCCCTCTCCCCTCCCCCCTCTCCTCCTATTCTCCCCCCTCTCCTCCCCCCATTCCATTACCCCCCACCCCCCTCCACCCCCCCATCTCCAACCCCCTCCCCCTCTCCCCTCCCCCTCTCCTCCCCCCCTCCCCCTCTCCTCCTATTCTCCCCCCCTCTCCTCCCCCCATTCCATTACCCCCCACCCCCCTCCACCCTCCCTCCACCCCCCCCCATCTCCAACCCCCCCCCCACCTCTCTCCCCCCCTCTCCCTCCCCCCCTCCCTCCCTCTCTTTCTCTGCCACGGCGAGGGGTACAGAGGGAGGGGGAGTGTTTAGAGGCAGCACCTACCCAGGTCGAAGAGCTTCAGACTCCCCACCAGGCGCCATGCCTGAGCTAGGCTGCGGCCAGCATGGAACCGAGCGAGGCCCAGAGCGATCCGAGGATGGTCAATAGCAGCGGAGGGCCGGCCAGTTGTGGCTTCCGCGAGGGGAAGCCCGCCAACCCGTGTGACAGACAATCGGGCGGGCAAGGCGGAGAGGAGGTCATCCCCTGTGATGGCCAGCTTTGATCGGGATCACCAACGAGGAAAAGGCGTCACGATTCCCCGAGTCCCTGCGATCGACGGAGGAATCGCAGGTCTCCACAGATGGCCTCTCCCGGAGGGAGAAATGTTCGCCACGATCAACTTCCCATCGCACTGTCCCGCACCCTCACCCTCAGTTCGTTACCACTTCAAGCAGGGTGCAAGGCCACAAAATTCAGGTGCAGTTTCATACCACCTCAAGCAGGGTGCAAGGCCATCAAATTAAAGTGCAGTTTCATACCACTTCAAGCAGGGTGCAAGGCCACCAAATACAAGTGCAGTTTCATGCCACTTCAAGCAGGGTGCAAGGCCACCAAATACAAGTGCAGTTTCATGCCATTTCAAGCAGGGTGCAAGGCCACCACATTCAGGTGCAGTTTCATTCCATTTCATGCAGGGTGCAAGGCCACCACATTCAAATGCAGTTTCATACCATTTCATGCAGGTTGAGACCACCATAAAACCACCATAAAACCCACACAAAACACCACTTAAACACCACATAAACACCACATAAACACCACACTCACAGTTCAATAGACATTCAGTGTGTTCAATTGATTCACAGTGCAGACCTCTCACTCCCCCATCTTGCAGAGACTGAGCAACACACACACTTCAGGGTTTTATAATCCTTCCCTCTCCCATCGGAAGGGGTGTGGCCTTCATGGCGTGATTGACAGGAGAGTGCTTCTCAACACTAATAACACTTATTTTTCATTGATGGGAAGAATCCTCTGCACCTGATGAGCGGAGGGGGACTGAGTAAGATGGCCAAAAATCACAGCCATAAGTGGTAGCGTTTTATCCAAAATTAATATACAGTGCAAACAGGAAGTTGTCAAGTTTAAACTTTTAATAATTTTTTAGTTCAAACCAACCTCCACCAACCATTTGCTGTGCTTTAGTTCAAATCAACCACCACCAACCATTTGCTGTGCTTTATTTCAAACCAACCACATTTTCATACCACATTAAGGGCACTCAAGGTCAGTAAAACCTCACTCACAGTTTAGTAGACATGTGTTCAGTGTTATTCACAGCTCAGACTGAGAGACGTGACCCTCTCGCTTCCCCCATCTTGCAGAGACTGACTGAGGCATTCAACACTTCCGGAGAGAGAATCTCAACATTTTTTAAACACTAATAACTCTTTTATTTTTCATCGATGGGAAAAATCCTCTTGTTCTGCAGAGCGGAGGGGGACTCTGAGTAAGATGGCCATAAATCACAGCCATAAGTGGCAGCGTTTTTTCTAAAATCAATATACAGAACAACAGGTCAAGATCTGGCTTTTAATAATATAGATTGATTAGAATGGGTGTCAGAGGTTATGTGGAGAAGGCAGGAGAATGGGATTAGGAGGCAGAGATAGAGACTATTCAATCAGTCTACTACGCTGATTGGATAGACTTGAGGGGCCAAATGGCCTTATTCTGCTCTTAACACATGAACTTATGAATGCAGTGATAAATAAATGCAGCATAAAATGAAACTGTGGACTATTTGAGATGGAGTGAGTCAGTGTTGTTGCAGAGAGAGTTTGAGTGCACACGTGTGCCAATACACAATTGACTGACCATGGATCTGAAGGCATGAAGTGAATAGTCAACTGAGAGTCGTTAGACGTACCCGAGACCCTGGGTGGATGTTCAGACCAGAACTTCAGTGAGATGAGTAGGAAACAGAGGCAGTTGGTAAAGGAAGAAATGTGGTGTGGAAGCAGGTTTTGGTCAATACCATATAAAAGAAGAGAAGTAAGGAGTCAGAATGGAAGGTAAACAAGGCAAGAGAGATAGATGAAAATTCCATCGGTGAGCAGTCTGACCTGCCAAGTCTTTCTGGCATTTAATGATTTAATGTATCTGCAGCGTATGTATTGATTTTCACCGGATGAGGAGGAGGACGAGCCTGTTGCTCCGCTCCAATAGTGAAGTTGCCAAGCAAACAGATGATTTTAGGAGATCGCTAGAATTTAGGAGATTGAGAGGGTATCTTATAGAAACGTACAAAATTCTTATGGGGTTGGACAGGCTAGATGCAGGAAGATTGTTCCCGATGTTGGGGAAGTCCAGGACAAGGGGTCACAGCTTAAGGATAAGGGGGAAATCCTTTAGGACCGAGATGAGAAGAAACTTTTTCACACAGAGAGTGGTGAATCTCTGGAACTCTCTGCCACAGAGGGTAGTTGAGGCCAGTTCATTGGCTATATTTAAGAGGGAGTTAGATGTGGCCCTTGTGGCTAAAGGGATCAGGGGGTATGGCGAGAAGGCAGGTACGGGATACTGAGTTGGATGATCAGCCATGATCATATTGAATGGCGGTGCAGGCTCGAAGGGCCGAATGGCCTACTCCTGCACCTATTTTCTATGTATCTATGTATCTATGATCAAACATTGTTGATTGGTTCCAAGGTTCAAGGAAGCAGTTTGGAACTGAGGAGTCAATAGCTGTGTAACTTAGAAGTTTGAAAACAGTAGGAAAGTTTTAAGGATACATGGAAGCAATCAAGCAAGTGTGTAAAGTATCCGGTCATGGAATTATCACAGAAAAATCATAGCCATTGATGGAAGTAATTTACAAGCCTGAGCCTTTACCACAAAGGAACTGTATATATGCAATATGCACCTTCCAAGGCTTGGACTACAGCCTTGTATATCAGCAGTTCATCCAATAACCTTTAAAATCTCCAAGCGTTGAAACACCCCCATATCTGGGTGAAAACATTCTCTTCAACCTGATCCTTTGGTTAAATCATTAATTAAATGTGTGCACACTAGTTACCATCCTTCCTAAGAGGAGTTAAATGAACGTCATGGTGTCGCGGCGGTAGAGTTTTTCTTTTAATTTAAAAAAAAATGTTATACACACAAAATAACAAACAAACACACCACCATAATACAAAATAAACAAGTATTCTTAAACATTAAATAACTACTAGACCAAGTGTAGACCCGTTTGGTCTGCTCCCCCAATGCAAGATTCCACCACTCACCCATTTCCCCAACGCAAGCCGTTCCCCCAACGCAATATTGCACCACTCACACATAGCCCCCAACTGCGCAGGCGCGGCTCATTTCCCCTCATCCCAGCACTCCCTCCTCTTCCTCTTCCCCCTCCATCTTCAATGCTTAGAGAGGGGGGGTGGGGGTGTAGAGAGGGAGAGGGTGGTAAAGAGGGAGGGGAGTAGAGAGGGAAGGGGTTAGAGAGGGAGGGGATAGAGAGGGAGGGTTAGACAGGGAGGGTGGTAGAGAGGGCGAGGGAGGGGGAGGGTAGAGAGGGAGAGAAGGGGAGTAGAGAGGTAGGGTAGAGTGGAGGGGGTGAAGAGGAGGGGAGGGGAAAGAGAGGGAGGGTGAGGTGGATAGAGGGGTGATGGGGGTTCGAGAGAGAGAGAGAGAGAGGGAGGGGGTAGAGGGTGAGAGGGAAGGGGTAGAGTTGGGGGGAGGGAGGGTAGCGAGGGAGAGGGTGAGGGAAGGAGAGGGGGGGGGGTAGAGAGGGAGAGGGGTAGAGAGGGAGGGGGAGGGGTGGGGTAGAGAGTGAGGGGGTAGAGAGGGAGAGGTAGAGAGGGAGGGGTGGGGTAGAGAGAGAGAGGGAGGGGGAGGGGTGGGGTAGAGAGGGAGAAGGAAGGGGTAGAGAGCGAGGGTGGTAGAGAGGGTGGGAGTCAGACTAGATAGGGAATGGGGCATCTCCCTCCTCCACCCCCTGCCATCTCCCTTTACGACCCCACCCCCCAACCCATCTCCCTCCTCCTCATTTCCCTCATCCTCCTATTCCCTGCCCCAGGACCTACCCAGGTCGTAGAGCAACGCCTGGGTTCCAGTGCAGGCTACGACTTCATCTGCGGGCTCCTCCCAGACCACGGACCCAGACTCGTCCTTGGTTCCAGCGGCGACTTCTCTTTTGGCCCCGGTCATGGCCCCATCCCAAGCCCCGGGCTCGGCCCTCACTCCAGCCCCAGCATCATCTTCCCCGTCTGGCCTCAGGCTCCGGCAGAGGCCGCCACCTGAGCGCTGGAGTGGCCCTCCCTCCCAGAGTGTCCCGTCCTGCCTTGCGAGGGCATTGTGACGTCACTTGGGTTTTTCTCCCGAAATGGGTGAGTTTTCGGTTTGTTTTTTTAATTTTAAACAATTAAAAAGTTTGGAAATATAGATGGGAATGTGACGGGAAGACGTTTATCACCTCAACGGGAAAAATGTGAGTAGAATATGTGAAAATGGGAAGGCTGTGGCCTAGCGTTTGGAAGAAAATAGGAATTAACCAGATTGTGGCCAGATCTCTCTCTCTCTCTCTCTCTCTCTCTCTCTCTCTCTCTCTCTCTCTCTCTCTCTCTCTCTCTCTCTCTCACACACACACTCACATTCACACACACACTCACACACACTCACACACACGGGCCAAAGGGCCTGTTTCCATGCTGTATCTCTAAACTAAACTAAACTAAACTAAACTAAACTAAACTAAACTGAACTAAACTAAACTATTTCTGATTAGTATGGATGTCAGAGGTTATGGTGAGAAGGCAGGAGAATGGAGTTAGGAGAGATAGATCAGCTATAATGCATGGACTTGATGGGTTGAATGGCCTAACTCTACTCATATCCCTTATGACCTTATGAACTGAACTAAACTAAAGGATGAAGTTTTTAAGAAGGAACTGCAGATGCTGGAAAATCGAAGGTACACACAAAAGATGGCAGCATCTATGCAGCGGCAACTATGGAGCGAAGGAAAAAGGCAACGTTTCAGGCCGAAACCCTTCTTCAGATAAAGGATTAAGTTATTTATTTTCAAGGTTCTAGCCATTTTATTCCATTCCTTTCACTGCCTTCTTGAACCAGTGCAGTCCTTCAAAAGATTGTGTTGAGGAAGAAATTACAGGAATTAGACACATTGGTACTGGGGAAATATGGAGAGAGGTACAAATCTGGATGATGTGTGAGTTGGAGGGGAACTTCCAAGCAGAGATAGGCTCACCAGGTTAATTCCTGGGATGGCGGGACAAACATTTGATAACAAGAGGAATCGAATATAGGAGCAAAGAGGTCCTTCTGCAGTTGTACAGAACCCTAGTGAGACCACACCTGGAGTATTGTGTGCAGTTTTGGTCCCATAATTTGAGGAAGGACATTCTTGCTATTGAGGGAGTGCAGCGTAGGTTCACAAGGTTAACTCCCGGGATGGCGGGACTGTCATATGCTGAGAGAATGGAGCAGCTGGGCTTGTACACTCTGGAGTTTAGAAGGATAAGAGAGGATCTCATTGAAACATATAAGATTGTTAAGGGTTTGGACACGCTAGAGGCAGGAAACATGTTCTCGATGTCCAGAACCAGGGGCCACAGTTTAAGAATAAGGAGTAAGTCATTTAGAACGGAGACAAGGAAAAACTATTTCTCACTGAGAGTGGTGAGTCTGTGGAATTCTCTGCCTCAGAGGGCGGTGGTGGCAGGTTCTCTGGATGCTTTCAAGAGAGAGCTAGATAGGACTCTTAAAAATCGCGGAGTCAGGGGATAGGGGGAGAAGGCAGGAACGGGGTACTGATTGGGGATGATCAGCCATGATCACATTAAATGGCGGTGCTGGCTCGAAGGGCCAAATGGCCTACTCCTGCACCTATTGTCTATTTATTGTCTAACAGTATAGGTCGACTGGGCTTATATTGACTGAAATTTAAAAGGATGAGAGGATATCTTATAGAAAAATATAAAATTCCTAAGGGGTTGGACAGGCTAGATGCAGGAAAAATGTTTCCGATGTTGGAGGAGTCCAGAACCAGGGGTCACAGTTTAAGAATAAGCGGTAGGCCATTAAGGACTGAGATGAGGAAAAACGATTTCACCCGGAGAGCTGTGAATCTGTGGAATTATCTGCCACACAAGGCAGTGGAGGCCGATTCACTGGATGTTTTCAAGAGAGAGTTAGATTTAGCTCATGATTATATTGAATGGCGGTGCTGGCTCGTAGGGCCGAATGGACTACTCCTGCCCTATTTCTATGTTTCTATGATTATTAAACACCCCATCAACAATTAGAATTTCATCATACAGCCACAATATACCAGTTTTCATTTCTGAAACAATGTAATTGAAATGCTAAGAAGTTATAAAGAGCTGGAGTAACTCAGTGGGTCAGGTGGCATCTCTGGAGAACATGGTGAAGATTTGTCCCGATCCGAAATGTCACCTGCCCATGTTCTCCGGGATGACTGCTGAGTTGCTGCAGCACTTTGTGTTATTTTTCAGTAAACTAGAATCTGCAGTTCCTTGAGTCTGTCGAGACGTTATGCTGGATTTGTAAGAAATTTGGATCATTTCATCCTGATGTGCCTGTGTTGTTTTCCGATGCTCACATGAAAGATTCATTAGGCTGAGACCAGAACTGAGGGGTTCTGTCTGTTGAGAAAGGTTGAATTCTTTCTCCCAGAAAACACAGGCTGAGCGCTGAGCCAATAGAGGTCTTTAACATTCTGAAAGCACTAGACAGAGAAATGTTACCACCCACATGGAGAAAGGCCATAAATACTGTATGCCAATCGTTAATACTGTATAATCTAATAGGGAGTTCTGGAGAAGCCTCCTAATCGACAGAACAAACTAGACTACACAGGTTGGGCTTGAATGCCTTGGAGTTATACATTGAGATATTATGCCTAAATAATAGTCATAGAGATACGGAATCATCCAGCACGGAATCAGGCCCTTCAGCCCAATGTCCATGCCGAGCTAGCATACCCATGTTTGGCCCATATCCCTCTATGGTGGCACAGCGGTAGAGTTACTGCCTAAAGGGCCTGTCCCACGAGCATGCGACCTGCATGCGGCAAGCGCGACCAAACCGGAAGCGGGGGCCGCACAGAGGTCAAGCGATCCCCATACAGGGCCGATCCCACCAGCATGCACTTGCAGGCGGCGAGCGCGACCAAACCTGAAGCGGGGGCCGCGCGGAGGTCGAGTGAGTGACGTAAAGTTCGAGCGAAGTCCGCGGGAAGTTCGCGTGTGACTTACGCCGTCAATACGTGCGTATGGTGTCGAGATGCTGAGCACGCCCGTCGAGGCGGTGTGTACGGCGTCGAGGCGGTGTGTACGGCGTCGAGGCGGTGTGTACGGCGTCGAGGCGGTGTGTACGGCGTCGAGGCGGTGTGTACGGCGTCGAGGCGGTGTGTACGGCGTCGAGGCGGTGTGTACGGCGTCGAGGCGGTGTGTACGGCGTCGAGGCGGTGTGTACGGCGTCGAGGCGGTGTGTACGGCATCGAGGCGGCTGCAGGCCGGCAGGCCATTGCCGCATGGAATTTTTGAACACGGTCAGTTTTTCGGAGCACTGCGCGATGTCGGGACCAGCTCCGCACAACTCCATACGGCTCTGGCGATCGAAGTGGGGCCGGCCCCGCGAGGCCATACGGCTCAAGCGACCACGTTAGGTCGCGCTTGCCGCATGGAGTCGCATGCTCGTGGGACAGGCCCTTTACGGTGCAAGAGTCCTGGGTTCAATCCTGACGTCGAGTGCTATCAGAGTGGAGTTTGTATGTTCTCCCCATGACAGTGTGGTCCAATTTCCTCCCACGCTCGTACAGGTTTGTTGATTGAACGGCTTTGGTAAGAATTATAAATTGTCCCTAGTAAGTAGGATTGCGTTAGTATATGGGGTGCTCGCTGGTCAGTGTGGACTCGGTGAGCCAAAGGGCCTGTTTCCGCGCTACATCTCTAAACTAAACAAAACAATGCATACATCTATGTGTAGGAAGAAACTGCAGATTCTTGTTTACACCGAAGACAAACACAAAATGCCGGAGTAACTCAGCGGAACATGCAGCATCTCTGGAGAGAAGGAATGGGTGATGTTTCGGGTCGAGACCCTTACTTTGGAGTTAGTTCAGTTTCGAGATACAGAACAGGCCCTCTGTGCCGGCCAGCGATCCCCGCACACTAACACTATCCTACGCACAATAGGGACAATTTGCAATTATGCCAAGCCAATAAGCCTGTAAACCTGTACGTCTTTGGAGTGTGGAAGGAAACCAGATATCCCAGAGAAAAGCCACATAGGTCACGGGGAGAACGTACAATTTCCGTACAGACAGCTCCCGTTGTCATGATCGAACCCGGGTCTCTGGCTCTGTAAGACACCATAGAAACATAGAAATGAGGTGCAGGAGCAGGCCATTCAGGCTTCGAATCAGCACCGCCATTCAATATGATCATGCCTGATCATCCAGAATCAGCATCCTGTTCCTGCTTTCTCGCCATATCCCTGTATTCCGTTAGCCCTAAGAGCTAAATCTAACTCTCTCTTGAATATATCCAGTTAATTGACATGCACTGCCTTCTGTGGCAGAGAATTCCACAGATTCCACAACTCTCTGGGTGAAAACGTTTTTCCTCATCTGAGTTCTAAATGGCCTCCCCCTTATTCTTAAAGTGTGACCCCTGGTTCTGGACAACTGTGCAGCAACTCGATTGTTGCACCACAAACTGCCGGAGGTGCTGGTTGAGGCAGGTACTATCTGTTCAACTTTATGGTTTATGTATATGGTTTAAGAAATATTTGGACAGGTACATGGATGGGATAGGTTTACTGGGATATATAGGCCAAATGCAGGCAAGTGGGACTAAAGTAGATGGGACATGTTGGATGGTGTGGGCAAATTGGGCTGAGGGGCCTGTTTCAACACTGTATAATTCTATGACTATGACTCTACATTTAAGGGGAAATAGATAACGTTATATATTGCGCTAAATGTGGTGCCCTTTATCCCTCATCTGTGCACTGTGGACTTCTTGATGTATAGTCTTTTTCTTGACTGGATATCATGCAAACAAAAGCTTTGCACTGTACCTCAGTCCACATGGCAATAATAAACTAAACTATACTGTATATTTGAAAGATCGAGAAATTGAGCATTATGTGGAACTGACACAGAAGAGGAGTTGAGGTCAGCATAGATCAGCCATGAATATATCGACAAGTAGGGCAGACCCTGGGGAACCAAGTGGCCCATTATCTTATTGTCTTGTGTTCCTGTATTTCTACTCGGGTTGTTGAGGTGACCAACAATGAGAAACTGGATGAATGTATGTGGTACAAGAGAACATAGGGGTGACTGCTAGTGAGGCCAAACGCAAATTTGAGGAACAGCACCTCATATTTCATTTGGGCAGCTGACAACCCAGCGTTTTGAATGTTGATTTGTCTAATTTCAAGTAACACTTGCATTATCTCTTTCTCCCCCGCCTTGGTTGTCTTGCTAGTTTCACTATTTGTATCCCTTCGTTATCACATCTTCCACAGCCAACAATGGACCATTGTGGGTTCCACCTTTACATAGAAACATAGAAAATAGGTGCAGGAGAAGGCCATTCGGCCCTTTGAGCCAGTACCGCCATTCATTGTGATCATGGCTGTTCGTCCCTAATCAATAACCCAAACTGCCTTCTCCCCATATCCCTTGATTCCACTAGCCCCTAGAGCTCTATCGAACTCTCTCTTAAATCCATCCAGTGATTTGGCCTCCACTGCCCTCTGTGGCAGGGAATTCCACAAATTCACAATTCTCTGGGTGAAAAGGTTTTTTCTCACCTCAGTCATAAATGGCCTCCTCTTTATTCTAAGTGTGGCCCCTGGTTCTGGACTCGCTCAACATTGGGAACATTTTTCCTGCATTTAGCTTGTCAAGTCCTTTTATAATTTTTCTATAAGATAACCCCTCATCCTTCTAAACTCCAGTGAATCCAAGCCTAGTCTTTGGTCATCGGTGCCGGATCTGTTTTGTTCTGTACCTTTTCATACCTCTCATTTCCCTCTCCCCTCTGCATCTCTGGAGACAAAGAATGATGACGTTTTGGGTCGAGACCCTTCTTTAGTCTGAAGAAGGGTCTCGATTCAAAATGCCACCCATTCCTTTTCTCCAGAGATGTTACCTGACCCACTGAGGTACTCCAGCATTTTGCAACCATTATAGGTTTAATTATATTGGCAGGGTTAAGTGAAGGATTAGGAGAGATTCATGTTACTTACAACCTCTTACACGTACTCCTTGGACTGACCATGTGATAGGAATACGGGAACCTACTCTGCACATTTATTTCCAGCCTGTTAATTATATACTTCGGTGGTAAAATATTGACGGGAATTGATCAGCAAGCTCACATAGTAGGCAGCTCCCTGCAGAAATGTTATCAGCATAGGAGGGTGACATTGATTGATGTCTGAATATTATTTGCTCCAATAACTGCTGTTAAATTGTTAAACACATCTTCCAGTTTCACTGCTTTAAACTTGCCTTGAAATCTGCGCTTTCATTTCTCCTCATTAAACAGGAGTTTACTTGCCAAGTGTTCCTAACTAAGAAACTGCTTGATAGCTGGCAGATTTATGATCTGCTTCATGATAAATGGATTAATTTTCTACTGGGCCCTGTGCCAGAGCATTTGGCAGATGGAGAATACTTTGAGAACACTAATAGTTCAACGACCATTGTCCCTCAGGATCTTTTATATCAATATGAGAGTCCCACAGTTTAACATCTCATCTAAAAAGAAGGCGTCTTTTGCTCAGTAATGCCTGAAATGGAACATGAATCTACAACCCTCTAACTCAAAGCCTCTCGGTGTCCCATGGGAGGATAATCTAACGTTTGCAATTGATAATAGAAAGAAAAGAAGTTGGTAGAGAAAGACCCTCCATCTCTGTTGGAGCTTTCTCAATTGTACGGCGCTCAAAAGCACGGCGCGCTCAATGACACTTTTCTTAGAGAGTCGAAGAGATATTTAGTCACAGAAAGATACCAGGCGGAAACTGATCCTTTGGCCCACTGAGTCCACACTGACTATCAATCGCCCATTTACACTAATCTTACATTAATCCCATTCTCTGATGTGAGATTGTTGCTGTAATGTGGAGAAGGGCTGTTGTCCCAATTGTCCCAATTGCGGATGGGATTCTTCAACAACTACAACATGACAACGTTGGATAATCTTCGTGTTTTCATCGCAAGATTAAATGTTGACCAAAACAACTTTCCTTGCTTCTTTAACTATTGTTACATCCACCTGAGAGTTAAAAGGGATGAAATGTAATTGCTGGCAACATAACAAATGCAATAAATAGAAACAGTGGTGGGCCTTTTGACTCCTTCAGCTTGAGTTGCCAGTAAAAGGATCATTGATGATCTGAACTCTGACCTCAGCTTCACTCTCCTGCCCTTTTCCCATGACCCTGATTCCCCTACAGTCCAACAAGCTGTCTCCCTTTGCCTTGGATATACTCAATGACTTGGCATCTGCAGCTCTCTGCAGAGCAGAATTCCAAAAATGTAGACTTCCCTCAGAGAGAGAGGTCTTCAATGTGTTTGAAGTGGTTGACATGATGTTCAGTGACAGTGCTCCCAGTCCAAGACTACCACAAGGGAAGATATCTTAACAGCTTCAACCCTGTTAAACCTCTTGGGAATTTAATATGCTTCAATGAGACCACCTTTCATTGGGTCAGGGGTTATGGGGAGAAAGCAGGAGAATGGGGTTGAGAGGGAGAGGCAGATCTGCCATGATTGAATGGCAGAGTAGACTTGATGGGCCGAATGGCCTAACTCTGCTCCTATCACTTATGAACTCATTCTTATAAATCCAGAGAGTATCAATCTATCTGGTCCAGCCAAAACAGAAACCAATTTGGAAACTTCCCTGTATCAGCTGAAAGTCACATCAGCGGCTGTATTTCCTGAGGTCTCTGCAGAGAGCAAACGTCTCACAGCCGCTGCTGCAGTCCTTCTACCGATGCGCCGTGGAAAGTATCCTCTCCTATGGAATCCTGGTGTGGTTTGCTAGCTGTACTGTGGCGGAGAGGAGGGCGCTGCAGGGAATTATAAAAACTGCACAGAGCATTACAAACGCTCAACTGCCCTCCTTGGATGATATGATGCTTGCGCCGGGCCACAAATATCAAGCAGGACACATCCCACCCTGCCAACCACCTTTTCACTCTGCTACCCTCTGGGAGGCGATTCAGGTCTCTGAAGGCTCTGTAGTCTAAAAAATAGTTTCTACCCATGTGTGATAAAAGAGCTTAATTCCAACAGAGAACACTGGGGAAGCAAAATGTAATTCCAAGAAATGCCGCCAAATTCTTTTTAATTCTTTTTAAATACTTATTTATTATTTTACTAATAAGTGTACATATGTGTCAATGGTTGTCGTGTTTGTATTTTTTTAACCGGAGGAGATGTAATGGAATTTCGTTGCACAGTATTGTGCAATGACAATAAACGTATTCATTCATTCAAAAAGAGAGGGACCACTATTCTGGCAGTGAGATTTGCTGAACCTACTTGGGAATGGCAAGAAGCTAGCACCCAATGATGTAGGTGAAGATGAGAAAATTGAGGCACATATTAAAGCGAACAAATCCGCTAGGAATGGCAGCAGGGGTAGGACAGGGAGTGAGCAAGGTCTGATAGGCTATAGTGTCTTTATTTCAATGCGAGAGGCCGGACAGATAAGGCGGATAAGCTCAGGACATGGATAGCACACACTGGCCTCCCCATTACAAGAAGAAAATGCAGGCCTTGGAAAGGGAGCAGAGAATGTTTACCAGAATGATGCCTGTATTAGGAGATATTAGCTAAAGGCAAAGGTTGGACAGACTTGGATTGTATTCTCTGAAATGCTGGAAATTTGGGAAGACCTGATAGAAACATATAAAATTGTGAGAGGCATAAATAGGATAGACAGACCATAAGATCATAAGACACAGGAGTAGAATTAGGCCATTCGGCCCAATGAGTCTACCCCGCCAGTCATAGCTGATCTACTTTTCCCTCTTAATCCCATTCTCCTGCCTTCTCCCCGTAATCTTTGACACCCGTACTAATGAAGGACGTATCAATTCCCACTTTAAAACTACCCAATGTCTTGTCCTTCACAGCCATCTATGGCAATGAATTCGACAGATTCACCTCCCTGTCTAAGGAGGGATATGGGTGATGTGCAGGTTGATAAGTTATCATCTTGGCATCATGTTTGGCACAGACATTGTGGGCTGACTGGCCTGTTGTTGTGCTTTGCTGTTCTTCGTTCTCTGTGCTGTGAGACTGATATCATAGCTATTATGGAGGCATTGACTGAGGGATGTGCAGATCTGGCAGTGTTTTGAGGTACAGATGCTACAGGCGGGATGAATGTAGAGGTAAGATAAGAGCACAACTTGATACAATAACCAAGTTGTATTTTTGATTAGGGAGAACATCATGGCTGTACTTAGAGAGGAGATTCCTGGGGCAAAATCCAATGTGACTACATGGGGAGACTTAGAAGGGGGTATGATCACTTTGAAGGGATTGTATAAAAGATCATGTGTGAAGGAAAGAACTGCAGATGCTGGTTTAAATCGAATATAGACACAACATTTTGAAGTAACTCAGTGGGACTGGCAGCATCTCTGGAGAGAAGGAATGGGTTTCGCTGAACACCTCCGCACAGTCCGCACTAACCTACCTGATCTCCCGGTTGATCAGCACTTTAACCCCCTCCCATTCCCAATCTGACCTTTCTGTCCTGGGCCTCCTCCACTGTCAGAGTGAGCCCCAGTGCAAATTGGAGGAACAGCACCTAATATTATGCTTGGGTAGCTTACACCCCAGCTGTATGAACATTGACTTCTCTAACTTCAAATAGCCCTTGCTTACACTCTCTCTCCATCCCCTCCCCCTTCCCAGTTCTCCCACTAGTCTTACTGTCTCCGACTACATTCTATCTTTGTCCCGCCCACTCCCCTGACATCAGTATGAAGAAGGGTCTCGACCCGAAACATCGCCCATTCCTTCTCTCCAGAGATGCTGCCTGTCCCGCTGAGTTACTCCAGCTTTTTGTGTCTATCTTTGGTTTAAACCAGCACCTGCAGTTCCTTCTTACACACTCCAAACTTCTCTACTCAATATGAAGGCCAATGTGCCAACATCCTTTTTGACCACCTTATCTACCTGCGACTCGACCTTCAATAAACCATGCACCTGTACTCCTAGATCCCTCTGCCCTACACCACTCTCCAGAGGCCTACTCTTCACTGTTTAGTCCAGCCCTTGTTAGACTTCCCAAAATGCAACACCTCACATTTCTCTGTATTAAATTTAATCAACCATTCCTCCGCCCACCTGGCCAATCGATCAAGATCCTGCTGCAATCTTTCACAACCATCTTTACTATCTGCAAAACCACTCACTTTTGTATCATCAGCAAACATGCTAATCTTGCCCTGTATGTTCTCATTCAAATCATTGATGTAGATGACAAACAGTAACAGGCCCAGCACCGAACCCTGATGCACACCACAAGTCACAGGCCTCCAGTCCAAGAAGCAACCTTCCACCATCACCCTCTGCTTCCTTCCATGGAGCCAATTTGCTATCCATTCAGCCATCTTCCCTTGGATCCCATGCGATGTAACCTTCTAGAGCAGCCTACCATGTGGAACCTTGTCACACGCTTTACTGAAATCCATGTATACAACATCTACAGCTCTGCCCTCATCGACCTTTTTGGTCACGTCTTCAAAAAAATCAGTCAGGTTTGTGAGACACAACCTCCCACGTGCAAAACCACGCTGACTATCCCTAATCAGCCCTTGCCCATCCAAATGCCTGTATAATCTCACAGAATACTCTCTGGTAACTTTCCAACTACATATGTTAGGCTCACCAGCCTATAGTTCCCAGCATTTTCCCTGCAGCCCTTCTTGAATAGAGGCACAACATTTAGCACCCTCCAGTCTTCCTGCATCTCTCCTGTATTTAAGACGACTCGTAAATTTCAACCAGGTCTCCTGCAATTTCCTCTCTAGTTTCCCGCAATGTCCTCAGATTATCTGATCAGGCACTGGAGATTTGTCTACATTCATACACGATAGTACTTTCAGTACTTCCTCGACGGTAACCCTGACTGCTCTCAAGACACTTTTATTGACTGCCCCAAGTTCCTCTGTCCTACTGTCTTTCTCCTCGGTAAATACAGAGGAGAATAAACTGCCAGAGGAAGTGGCAGAGACAAGTACAAAGTTTAAATAACACTTGGACAGGCACATGAAAAGGAAAGATTTAGAGGGATAATAATGCACAGGCTCAGTTAGGCAACTTGTTTGGCATGGATGAATTGGTCCGAAGAGCTGGTTTCAGTGCTGCGTAGCTCGATGATTCTATGCCTCTGATGGACTCAATTAGAGGAAGTAATCTGAATTTCCCTGAGGGGATCAATAAAGTATTTATTATTATTATTATTATTATTAATGTGTTGGGAGATCGCTGATAGCTATAGGGATAAAACTACCCGAATTAGCAGAGTAACTGGGGCAGAATATGCTATAGATGCCCAGAAAGGTTTTCTTAAGTAATGTGGAAAAGTGTATTATTGTGCCATACTGTTCGATGTTTTACATTCTGTGAACAAACTTGGATGTGTTTAGCATCTTTCTTGCTCATACCTTGAACTGCATGATTTGTGAGATGGCATCAGACTATGTACAAGCGGCAGATGGCAAGAGTGAACCAAATGGTTCCCATGTGATCCAGCAGTCATTCAGTAATGGTGGTAGCTTTGTGTGACACCGTCTAAGTGCAGTAACTAACTGAATGTAATGTCTTTGCTGTTGTATTGGAAGTTGAGCTGCTGCCACAGGGACATTAGCACTGGGCTAGTAACATTGCCACACTGCGACCGTTCCTCTGTCGAGAAATGAAGGAGAAGAACCAAAGTAATCCAAAAAGAATGCCCCATACAGTAATGAAATATGGTGTGCGCTGGTTACACACCCTTCGCCCCACCAGAACTGATCTTTTTACAAGGGTAGACAAAAGTGCTGGAGAAACTCAGCGGGTGCAGCAGCGGATTTTGCAGCATCTGCAGTTCCTTCTTAAACATGATCCTTTTACAATCTATGTAATTTTATTTCGTTAGCCAGTCTCTACAATCTTGTAAAACCTTTCAACATAGAAAATAATGTCCCAAATTTCCTCCAATTTTTACCAAGAAAATACAACCAATCTCATTGTTGGGAAAGATAGACACAAAATGCAGGAGTAACTCAGCGGGACTGGCGGCATCTCTGGAAGGACGGAATGGGTGACGTATCGGGTTGAGACCCTTCTTCAGACTGACTCTGGTCTGAAGAAAGGTCTCGACCCTCAATTTCACCATTCCTTCTCTCTGGAGATACTGCCTGCCCCGCTGCATTACTCCAGCATTTTGTGACTATCTCTGGTTTAAACCAGCATCTGCAGTTCCTTTCTACTCATTGTTGGGAAATCTTGGCTGTCGGCTCCACTCTTGTGTAGGAAGGAATTGCAGATGCTGATTTACACCGAAGATAGAGAAATGAGTCAGGTGCGAGGGAGTCACAGAAATAAGAAAGTGCAAGTGATCAAAAAAGATGAAGATCGTGGAAAATGTAGAATTGATCATTGTTAGCTCGGAGAAGGCGACAACAAAGCAATCAGAGATAAACTGTAATAAACGGGGGACAATCAGACTGGTTGGAGAACTGGGAAAGGGGAGGGGACGGAGAGAGAGGGAAAGCAAGGGTTACTTGAAGTTGGAGAAGTCAATATTCATACCGCTGGGGTGTAAGCTGCTTAAGCAAAATATAAGGTGCTGTTTCTCCAGTTTGCGCTGGGCCTTACTCTGACAATGGAGAAGGCCCAGGACAGAAAGGTCAATGTGGGAATGGGAGGGGGAGCTAAAGGGTTTAACATCCGGGAGATCAGGTAGGTATGGCCTGACTGAGTGGAGGTGTTCAGCAAAATGATCACCGAGGCCATACAGAGAGGCTCCACTACTGTCTTGGGCTCAGGAGAGGTTCCCTAATTAAAATTGCTTGGCAAACCTTCTGCACCACCTTTGATTTGGTTCAGATCCTTCCTAATTTGGGAGAAGCACCCAAAAATATTCCCAGTTTTTCCTCCCCCCCTCTGCACCACAGGAGTGTTAACTAAAAGAAAAGCACCTTGGAGACTTGGAATTCCACGTGTTTTCTGTCAAATCTATCTCCAAAGATTGTTCCATCTCCTACTGTCCTTTTTTCCACCAGACCTTGGCTGAAGAGAATCTGGCTCAGATCCCATCATCTGCAAGGCCATTTCCTCTATATGGTGATCTTATCCCACACAAAGCTTCAGAGAAACTAACAGACACGGAGTAACTAACCCAAGCCCTGTAGCATGTTGGTCTAAACTCTGGGCTCAATTAGCCCAAGAATAACGATTTGGTAATCATCATGTTGACCCAATCTGAGTAACGTCAGGCTTAAAATACATGTTGAGTTGCATTCCTAGCTAACAATGAGCTGAGACAAAATACTATTGCACAAGTAATAGATGAGAACAGGTCATTGAGAGCAGCAATTAGAAGTTACCTTGTTTCTCCAGTCTTATTGCCTCACTCTTGGAACCGATACCCCAGAAATAGACTCAGGTAATGAATCAAGGTGCTAATGTTAACTCAGCTACATCTTATCATTAAACAGGTCCATCTGTGATGGACTGTGTGGAATATGTGATTCTGTTTGTAGTTTGTTTGGTTGTTTGTTTGTTTGTCTTTTTGCACAAAGTCCGCGAGCATTGCCACTTTTCAATTCACTGCACATCTCGTATGTGTATGTGACGAATAAACGTGACTTGACTTGACTTGACTCTGTCTTTATCTCAAAAATGCTAAATATTGACTACTACAGTGGAAACAAGGGTGTTCCCTAAATGTGAGGGGTGAGGTCAAAGTAGGTTAGGTGGGGCATGCAAACCAGAGGTTAACTGTTTGTCTACACCTTGATATTGTGACTGCTCCAAACAAAGCCTTCTGGCTACTCAAGTGGATTGCAAACCTCCCAATGCACTAAACACAGTGCTTTAGCGGCAGCTCCCGCCAGCCTCTAACTCAGCATTAGAATGGTACAACTGTACATACAATTCTGTTTGGAAAGCAAAGCACTGCGCTATTGTAGATGGGTTTATGGAATGAGCTACCAGAGGATGTAGTTAATGCAGCACTCATCCTGTACTCTGCTCTACAACATTCTCCGGGGTAATACCTAGTCTTTGGTGAATAATGCACGAGGATACCCAGATTCCTCTGCATCTTTGCACTCTGAAATCTCGCATCATTTTTTTTGTTTACTTTAGTTTATTGTCACGTGCACCAAGGTTCAGTGAAAAGCTTTTTGTAGCGTGCTTGCCTATCAGCAGAAAGACCATACATGATTACAAAGATAGACACAAAATGCTGGAGGTACTCAGTGGGACCCGAAGAATGGGTGACCCGAAACGTCACCGATTCCTTCTCTCCAGAGATACTGCTGTCCTGCTGGTTTACTCCAGCATTTTGCGCCTATCTTCAGTGTATAACCAGCATCTGCAGGACACATACATGATTACAATTAAGATGTCCACTGTGTACAGTCGCAGGATAAAAGGAATAACATTTAGTGTAAAGTCCAGCAAAGTCTGATTAAAGGTTGTCCGAGGGTCTCCAGTAAGGTAGATGGTAATTCACCAAGTTCTCTAGTTGGTGATAGGATGGTTCAATTGCCTGATAACAGTTTGAAGGAAACTGTCACTGAATCTGCAGGTATGCGTTTTCACACTTCTATAACTCTTACCTGATGGGAGATGGGAGAAGAGGGAGTGACCAGGGTGAGACTGGTCCTTGATTATGCTGCTGGCCTAGCTGAGGCTACGAGAAGTGTAGACGGAGTCAATGGAAGGGAGGTTGGTTTGTGTGATGATTTGGGATGCGTCCACAATTCTCTGCAATTTCTTGTGGCCTTGGATGGAGTTGTTCCCAAACTCATCCGTGATGCATCCTGATAAAATGCTTTCTGCGGCGCAACTGTAAAAGTTGGAGAAAGTTGTTGGGTACATGCCAAGCATCCAAAGTCTTCTAAGGAAGTAGAGGCATGGTGTGCTTTCTTGGCCATTGTTTATACTCCTTTTTTAATTTCCTGTCAAAGTGGACAATTTCATATTTTCCCACATTATGACCTATTTCTAGAGCCTAGCCAACATGCTAATCTATTTATATTCCTTTGCATCTCTCTTATGTCACTTTCATAACTTAATTCCCAAACTCATGTTGTTATTACCTTTGATGTTCTACCACTGGGTCAAGTTTTAATCTAATTTGTTACTCTGCCTCAGGCCTTATTCCCTTTGATTTTTTTTTAGGTTAATTTACGATGTAGATCATTTGGTAGATTTACGAAAATGTTGCCAGAGCTAGAGGGTGTGAGCTATAGAGAGAGGTTGAGTAGGCTGGGTCTCTATTCCCTGAAGCACAGGAGGATGAGGAGTGATCTTATAGTGTATAAAATCATGAGAGGAATAGATTGGGTAGATGCATAGAATCTCTTGCCCAGAGTAGGGGAATCAAGGACCAGAGGACATAGGTTCAAGGAGAAGAGGAAAAGATTTAATACGAATCTGATGTGTAACTTCTTCACACAAAGGGTGGTGGGTGTATGAAACAAGCTGCCAGAGGAGGTAATTAAGGCTGGGACTGTCCCAACGTTTAAGAAACAGTTAGACAGGTTCATGGATAGGACGGGTTTGGAGGGATACGGACCAAGCGCAGGTAGGTGGGATTAGTGTAGCTGGGATATGTTAGCTGGTGTGGGCAAGTTGGGCCAAAGGGCCTGTTTCCACGCTGTATCACTCTGTGACTCTGTGACTCGAATTGCAATATTTATATGTGGTTACTTACCTTACTAACATCCTTGCTAGTTTAGTTTATTTTAGCGAAATATGAGGTGCTGTTCCTCCAATTTGCGTTGGGCCGCACTCTGACAGTGGAGGAGGCCCAGGACAGAAAAGTCAGTGTGGGAATAAGAGGGGGAGTTAAAGTATTTGGCAACTGTGAGATCACGTAGGTCTAGGCAGACTGGCCTCCTCCACTGTCAGAGTGAGGCCCAATGCAAATTGGAGCAGCAGCACCGCATATTTAGCTTGGGCAGCTTACAACCCAGTGGTATGAATATTGACTCTTCTAACTTCATGTTGCTCTTGCTATCCCTCTCCCTCCATCCCAACCCCATCCAAGTTCGCTGATCTGTCTGACTGTCCTCCTGATTAAATTTTACATTGCATGCCTCGTTGTCACCGTCCCCTCGCTAACAATGATCTATTCTACATTTTCCTTGTTCCCCTGTGATCTCTCGTTTTCACACCTTACCCTTCCAAGTCTGGCGTTTCCCTCTCCCCTGAGTCAGTCTGAAGAAGGGTCTCGACCCGACCTGAGTCTCAACCCAAAACACCCGTAGTCAGGATCGAACCCGGCTCTCTGGCGCTGTAAGGCAGCACGGTGCCTCCATGCCATTCCTTTGGTGTGGTGTCTGTTGGCCAGTTCACTGTGTTTGCATTATGAGGCGTATCTTCCTACATATTAACTCCAGAGTGACCGATCTTCCCATTATGGTCAGGCAATTAGTATATTGGGCATAGTTTTAAAGATTCAATAGGAACCTGAGGGCAACCTTTTAACTTAGAGGACGGTAAGTATATGGAACGAGCTGCCAAGGGAAGTAGTTGAGGCAGGTACAATAACAAAATTTGGTCAGGTACATGGTATAGTTTAGTTTTGTTTAGAGATATAGCGCAGAAACAGGCCCTTCGGACCACCGACTCCACGCCAACCAACGATCCCCACAGACTAGCACTACCATATATTCTAGGGACAATGTATAATTTTTACCGAAGCCAATTAACCTACAAACCTGTATGTCTTTGGAGTGTAAGAGGAAACCTAACCACATGGTCAAGAGGAGACCGTACAATCTCTTACAGTCAGCACCTGTGGTCAGGATCGAACCCGGGTCTCTGACACTGCATCTCTATCACTGCATCACTGTAGAGGGATATGGGCCATACATGGGTAAGTAGGACTAGCTCTTAGTCGGCATGGGCAAGTTGGGCTGAAGGGCCTGTTTCCACGCTGTACGACTCTGCATCTCTGTGACTAATATTATTCGGCAATGGCACTGAGATTTTAATGTTCTGTTGGATTTACAATACAATACAATACAATATTTATTCCATGTCGTTTGAACCTCAGTGAGGCTGAAACGAAACTCCGTTTCCACAGCCATACAAACAAAGACAATTCCTGCAAAACATCCATCACAGTGAATCTCCTCCTCACTGAGATGGAAGGCAAAGTCTTTTCTCTCCCCTGCACCATTTCTCTCCCGATGTCGAAGCCCCAGGCGGGCGATGGTAAGTCCCACGGCCATTTAAGGCCGCGCCGGGCGATGTACGGCTCCGCTATAGGCCTCAAAAGTCACAAAGTTGGAGCCCCAGGCGGGCGCTAGAATGTCCCGCGGCCATTAAAGCCGCGCCGGGTGATGTACGGCCCCGCTCCGGGTCGTTCCAACCCCGCGACACGGGCTGGAGAAGTTGCGTTGCGGGAGCTCCTCATTTAATGCCACTATTGCTGTGTTAGGATAACAATGGGTGCATCACACTTACAATCTGCAGCTAAACGTGCTCCTGACCTCTGAAAATGTGCCAATGATTGGTCTTTTTTTGCAGAATGGGTGTAAAAAGAAAGCAAATGAAAACTGTGTCAGCGTTTTAGAATTGATCTGAGAGCCTGGTGTGCCGCTTCCTTCATGCTGCGAAATGGGCATTAAAACCCCCTGTTACTGCAGCTTCTCAATGACTCGGGGCCCTGCTCACAATGCATGACATCACCTGATTGTGTTAAAGCTGCAGATCTCCCTCCAAGGTATCCATATATTCCGTATGCAGTGCAGGGTTTCATATCACAAATTAGCCCTTTTTTATTGCATTGTGTTATCCCTGATTGGATTAACTGCTTCGAATTTCGTTTGTTCAATGCGGTGCACATTTGTACGGCGGCTCGGATTGAAAGGATCTCCGAGCTGCTTAGGCGCCAGGCCTATCAATATTCATTCAGTCTCATAATCAGAAATGATGATATCGCTGTGACATCCATCTCGTTTTTGTACTTTGTTCCATTCACACCCACAGCAAACTGCTGCCCAGATGATTATGTTGTCACTGCGGTAACAGAGTTCAGTTGCATACAATGCACCAGCTGCTGCTTCTCCCAGCATCACACTCTCAGCTTTATTATTTTCATATAATTTCAAGCTTCCCGACCTCCCTCCCCCTTGTCAGAAAGGTGAAAATCGTGTAACAGCTGGCTTTAACCTTCTTGCGGGCTGCCGGTTTGAGTTTTGAAGAAATTATATTGGCAAAATTGTACCCGTGTAATCTTGGCACCATTCTCATAGGAAAACCTTGGGCCTTTTCCTACCGGCAATCTCCAGTAATTGAAAGCTAGCTAACTCTCAAGACTATTTGACGGCCAGTGAGCAGAAGGCCGCCTGCAATATATATTTACTTTCTCCTTTGTCTCATGGAGGCCAGTGATGGGTTCCACATTTAAAATAATCCTTCATAATTTTGCAAAATCATAGTGCCATGATTGTAGCAAAGATCCCGGCAGATGCTTTGCCAATATGCAGGTGGTTAGACAGGTTGTGTAGGAATGGACTGCAGATGCTGGTTTACACTGGATAAACTAAAAATGCTGGACAGGCAGCATCTCTGGATAGAGGAATGGGTGACGGTTCGGGTCATAGAAACATAGAAAATAGGTGCAGGAGTCGGCCATTCGGCCCTACGAGCCATTCAATATGATCAGTGCGGTGTGGTGCAGGCTCGAAGGGTCAAGACCCTTCTTCAGAATAAGTTAGGGGAGAAGGAGACAGAGATAAGGAAGGGTAAGAAATGGAGAGCACGCAACAAGAGCTTTTCACTGTACCTCAGTACACGTGGCAATAAACTAAACTGAAACTAAGGTGTGAAAACGAGAGATCAAAGGGGGCGAAGCTCATGGAAAATGTAGAATGGATCATTGTTGGCTGAGGGGAAGCAGACAACGAGGCCAACTATCAGTAAAATTTAACAAAGAGGACGTCAGAGAACTAGGATGGGGGAGGAATTGAGGGAGAGGGAAAGCAAGGGTTACTTGAAGTTCGACAAGTTCCCTTTCAAGGCACAGAGACCCCGGACTCGCAAATATAATGATAATCCTCCGACATGACTGCGACTGAATCTTGGAAGTCCCTACCCAGCAGCACTATTGAAATGTTTCACCAGAAGAAATATCATCAAGTCGGCACGGTGGAGCAGGGGTGGAGTTGCTGCCTTACACCCGGGTTCGATCTCGACTACTGGTGCTGTCTGTATGGAGTTTGTACGTTCTCCCCATGACCGCGTGGGTTTTCTCCGAGATCTTCGGTTTCCTCCCACACTCCAAAGACGTACAGGTTAATTTACTTGGTGAATGTCAGATTCAGATTCAAACTTTATTGTCATTGTGCAGTGTACAGTACAGAGACAACAAAATGCAGTTAGCATCTCACCCAGAAGAGCGAACATGGAATAATGAGCAATAAATATATATACGTACATACAGTAGTAGTAATAATAATAATAATAAATTTTATTTAATGGGCGCCTTTCAGACATCTCAAGGACACCTTACATAGTAATCGGAATAAAAACATATAATCGGAATATAACAAGTAATAAAGACATCACAGAGATACAAATTAAAAACAGATTTTTCTGGGAGGAGGAGTGTCCGGGGGGGGGGGGGGGGGGGGGGGGGGTGACTGGCAAACACCAAGGTGCAGAGTTAAGTAGTGTAACAGCTGCAGAGAAGAAGCTGTTCCTGGACCTGCTGGTCCGGCAACGGAGAGACCTGTAGCGCCTCCCGGATGGGAGGAGGGTAAACAGTCTGTGGCTGGGGTGGGAGCAGTCCTTGAAGATGCTGCGCGCCCTATGCAGACATCGCTTGCTTTGGACAGACTCAATGGAGGGGAGTGAGGAATCGGTGATGCGTTGGGCAGTTTTCACCACCCTCTGCAGTGCTTTCCGGTCGGAGACAGAGCAGTTGCCATACCATACTGTGATGCAGCGGTAGAAGTTCACCAGAATCTGAGGAGACAGATGGACCTTCTTTAGTCTCCTCAGGAAGAAGAGAGGCTGGCGAGCCTTCTTGACCAGTGTTGAGGTATTGTGGGTCGAAGAGAGGTCATCTGAGATGTTGACCCCCAGAAACCTGAAGCTGGAAACACGTTCCACCTCCGTCCCGTTGATGTGGATGGGGGTGTGCGTGCCGCCCCTAGACTTCCTGTAGTCCACAATGAGCTCCTTGGTCTTCTTGAGTTAAGGGCCAGGTTGTTGTCAGCGCACCATGCTGCTAGGAGCTGGACCTCCTCCCTATAGGCCGACTCATCATTGTTGCTGATGAGGCCAATCACCTTTGTAACATCTGCACACTGTGTAAATTGTGTAATGTGTTAATGTGTGGCGATCGCTGGTCGGCACGGACTCGGTGGGCCGAAGGGCCTGTCTGTACTGTATCTCTAAACTAAGAAATGTAACGAAATAGAAAAAAAATTCTGCCATTTTCTCAAGCATAATTAAACTAAACCCACATCCAAAAAGTTGAACAAGAAGATAATTCAAATCAAGGCAACTTATCATCTTGTGTAGCCGTAAAATGGAGACACAGGGAACTGTAGAGGCCGAAATTGTGTTACTCCAGCACTTCATCACCTTGTGTGTTTTTGTTTACTGTACACTGCACTACATTTCACTTCCCCACTGTGAAATCTCGTCAAAGTAGGGCCCAAATTGAAGAAGGGTCCCTACCTGCACAAGGGACAAGAGAGACATGAATTGTCAGATGCACCAATTGGTACAGTGAAATGTGGGGTCACTATACAGCCATACAAATAAAAAGAGAAGAACAGAACACGATAATCTTTAACATAAACATCCCCCACACAGCGGAATCAAAGTTTCCCACTGTGAGGGAAGGCCCAAAGGAGCTTCAAACGGCGATCCCAGGTAAGGCATCGCCTGCTCCACGGTGAATCCAATGCTGCGCTGCCGCTGAAGCTTTAGCCGGTCCCTGGAGGGAAAGGCCGCGCCAATCCAGATGGTAGGCCACGGGAGGGGGGGGGGGGGTGGTTGATGACGCGACTCGGAGAATAGTCGTTCCTCGCCAGGAAGTGACTGGGAAACTGTTTCCCCCCTTACCCTCCCGCACATAGAAATACTAAAGAAATCTCCACAACATACTTTTTAAACAGACTAAAACTAAAAAAAAGATGGAAAAACAGACAGATTGGAGGCAGAGGCTGCCATCATGCGGCGCCCCCTGGTGGCCACCATTCTGTCTGTATGGAGTTTGTACGTTCTACCCGTGACCGCGTGGGTTTTCGCCGAGATCCTCCATTACCTCCCACAATCCACAGATGTGGCCCGATCCACTGAGTTCCTCCAGCACTTTGTGCTTTGCTCTAGATTCCAGCAGCTGCAGTCCCTTGTGTCTCCCACTGTACACCTTTGTCCTGATGCTGCGATCAAGTGGTTTTGCCACCCATTTGCACTCCCTAATCAACTGCCAATATGCCAGCAAGCTAATCCTGCTCAGCAGCAGTCTGCATTTCCAATGCAGCACCCAAGCTATGGGTGATGGGAACGTGTACTGTAATAAAGCTATGATGGCAGTGATCAGACGCTGCATCATTGTTGAGCCCACATGCACCAATAGAACTGGTCACCACATGCAAGCGGTAAAGAATAGATCCGGTCCCAACGCAGCATGCAGAACCATCTCTGGTTGCCTCAAACACACACGAGTTGACGACTTGTACCTGCTGTGTGGTATTACATAGAAACATAGAAACATAGAAATTAGGTTCAGGAGTAGGCCATTCGGCCCTTCGAGCCTGCACCGCCATTCAATATGATCATGGCTGATCATCCAACTCAGTATCCCGTACCTGTCTTCTCTCTATACCCTCTGATCCCCTTAGCCACTAGGGCCACATCTAACTCCCTCTTAAATATAGCCAATGAACTGGCCTTGACTACCCTCTGTGGCAGAGAGTTCCAGAGATTCACCACTCTCTGTGTGAAAAAAGTTATTCTCATCTCGGTTTTAAAGGATTTCCCCCTTATCCTTAAGCTGTGACCCCTTGTCCTGGACCCCCTCCAAGCAGTATCCTCAAAAGTGGAAGACACCAAGCTGGAGGACACCTCGTCACCCACTCTTCCAACACGTCCAGGCACCAAAGAGGTTAAAATCCAGAAATAGCTTCCTACATGCAGTTCAACCCCTGGATGATAACCCCCGCACCTGTAGGATAGATGCTGGGTGACACACCTACAATCAAAACCCCACACACTGACACTATACCTTGAGGAGTCCCTTCCATTGGGAATGAAAGAGACATGGCCAGTGTGGCTCTGCCTCAAACGCCTCTGAACACGGGTCGGACGGTGCAAAGCCCTCATGCAGGAGTACGGGTACAACAACAATGGACCAACCGAATGTGACTGTGGGGAGGCAACCCAAACTATGGAGCACCTACTTACCTGCCTCCTCCTCCCACAGCCCTGCAAACCAGAAGATCACAAGGTCTTCAACCCACGTGCCAGAGCCTGCATCATGCAGTGGCTTGGAAAAGTGTAGCAACATGACAAGAAGAAAAATTAACCTACAAACCTTCTTGATTAGTACAGGCGTTATTGATTATGGGGGGGGGGGGGGGGGAGGCAAGAGAATGCGGTTAGGAGGGAGAGATAGATCAATCATGATTGAATGGCGGAGTAGACTTGATGGGCCAAATGGCCTAATTCTGGTGGAGGCAGGTTCGATTTTATAATTTAAAAAATAAATTGGATAGGTATATGGACGGGAAAGGAATGGAGGGTTATGGTCTGAGTGCAGGTAGATGGGACTAGGGGAAAATAAGTGTTCGGCCCGGACTTGAAGGGCTGAGATGGCCTGTTTCCGTGCTGTAATTGTTATATGGTTACATGTTATACTCCTATCCTTATGATCTTATGAACTTAAACCTGTATGTCTTTGGAGTGTGGGAGGAAACCGAAGATCTCAGCGATATCCCACGCAGGTCACGGGGAGAAGGTACAAACTCTGTATTGACAGATCAAACCTGGGTCTCCAGCGCTGCAAGCGCTGTAAGGCAGCAACTTTACCACTGCACCACCATGCCACCCATAGCCAATACTGTAGCAAACCTTCACGCACAGCCACAGAAGGAATCACCAGCACAAATGGCTTTTTTATGTAAGAAGGCGCACTTCTTCAGAGCGAAGCTCTTATAAAAAGGAAGTAACCTGACTCAGCTGAAGTATAAAACTCCAATACCAGAGAAGATTTACGAGGATGTTGCCAAATCTCGGAGGCCTGAGCTATAGGGACAGGTTGAGCAGGCCAGCACTCTATTTTTTTGGAGAGCAGGCGGATGAGGGTAATCTTAGGTGGACAGAATCATAAGAGGAAAAGATCGGGTAGATGCACAGCACCTCCTGCCCAGAGTTGGGGAATTGAGAACCAGGGAACCTGTATTTGTTTAAGGTGAAGGGAGAAAGATTTAATAGGAACCGGAGGCGTAATTTTTTTCACAAAAGGGGTGGTGAGTAAATGGAACAAGCTTCTGGAGGAGGTTGTTGAGGGAGGTACTATCGCAATGTTTGACAGGTACATGGATAGGACAGGTTTGGAGAAATATGGGCTAAACACAAGCAGGTCGATGGGCCTTGTTGTTCGATGTGGGCAAGTCTGGCCGAAGGGCCTGTTTCCACACTGTATGACTATGACTTATATATGTTTTTTTCAGAAAAGGATGTATCTTCTTACATGCAGTTCATGTTCGATGAATTAAGGTCTCTAAAATTGCTATAAGAGTTGATAATGTACAGTCAACTTTCCGAATGAAGGGTGATTAATTTCAATTAACCTTTTATACCAGTATAACATTAAAACACATGGCTTGCATTCCAACTATGATCATTATCCTTTTTATTTATGGAGTGGGTTTTGTAATACCAAACCAACCAAAATATTGGAAAGCATTGCAAGCAGGCCAGATCTCTTGGCTATCTTTCACTTAAAGGAAGATAGCATGCAAGCCATAGAGTGTTCCAGCACAGAAACTATCAAGTCCATATCAACTCATTTATACAATCCTATTTTATTCTTCCCACATATCTCTCAACTCTTCCCCGATTCTACCATTCACTGTCTATTTTACAGTGATCGTTTAATGTGCCAACCTACATGTCTTTGGGATGTGAGAGGAAACTGGAGGACCCAAAGGAAACCAAGGCAGTTTCAGGGAGAATGTGGAAACACCCATGCAGATACCATTGGACGTCATCTGTGAGGTAGCAGCTCTACAACTGTGTCACTGTGCAATGACCCAATAATGATATTAATAATAATTAATTAATTTACAATGATGTATCTTTCAAGTTTAACCTTACAACGCTAGAGACCCTGGTTCAATCCTGACCCCGGGTGCCGTCCGTGTGAAGTTTGCATGTACTCACTGTAACCGTGTGGATTTCCTCCAGATGCTCCAGTTTCCTCCAACATTCCAAAGGCGTGCGGGTTTATAGGTTAATTGGCCTCTGTAAAATTGCCACTAATGTGCTGGGAAAGGATATGAAAGTGGGATAACATTGAATTATTGTGAACGGGTGATCGATGGCCGGTGTGGACCATGGTGGACCTATTATGGAAATCCAAACTATCCTGTATCTCCAAACTAAATTCAGTTAGGATTTCTTTAAAACAATCTCACATTTTTTGGAATGACCTCTGCATTTCAATTAGGTTGCCTTCTGTTGAGAAAACATTGCTGAATGTGGAAACAACAAAACAAAGATTGGAAATTGCTCTCGGTCTTTTAGAGGTGCTTCTGATATATTGTCAAGGGGCATTTTTAATCTAGAACAGTCTGGGGGCAGAGACCTCACAGCCAAACAGAACAGTCTGAAAGTTGATGAAAATTAGTCCCTGGAACTCATCAGCATGATGCAACATGGTGAGAAGGAGAGGGGATAGGTGGAGGGGGTGAGAACACTCTATCCTTTTAGAATTGCAATTGGCAACACATGAAGTGAAACTCATTGCCACAGACAGCTGTGGAGGCCAAGCTAATTGATATTTTTAAGGGGGAGATTGACAGATTCCTGATTAGTAAGGGTGTCAGTGATTATGGGGAGAAGACAGGAGAATGGGGTTGAGAAGGAAAGATAGATCAGCCATGGTTGAATGGCGGAGTAGACTTGATGGGCCCAATGGTCTAATTCTGCTCCTAGAACCTATGAACTTAGGAAGTGACTCGCCCCCTTTGGCTGCCAGGACAAGTATACAAAGTTTAGTTAAGTTTAGAGATACAGCGTGGAAACAGGCCCTTCGGCCCTCCGAGTCCGTGCTAACCAGCAATCCCTGCACAAATTATAAATTGTACCTAGTGAGTGTAGGACACACTAACACTATCCTACACACGCTCAAGACAATTTATAATTTTACCAAGCCAATTAACTTACAAACCTGCACATCTTTGGAGTGTGGGAAGAAATTGGAGTTCCCAGGGAAAACCCATGCAGGTCTCGTACAAACTCCGTACAGACAGCACCTGTAGTCAGGATCGAACCCGGGTCTCTGGTACTGTAAGGCAGCAACTCTGCCGCTGAGCCACTGTGCCGCATAGCCCTATATTTCTCATCGACTGGTGGAGACGCTATTGATGAATCCTGAATGAGGCAGTCTATATTAATCCTACTCTGCGCCTATAAATTTATTATGAGATCTATCTTGGGTGACAGAAGATGGGGTCAATGCATTTAGAGTCATAGTCATAGAGTGATACAATGTGGAAGCAGGCCCTTCGGCCTAACTTGCCCACACCAGCCAACATGTCCCAGCCACAATAGTCCCACCTGCCTGCGCTTGTTCCATATCCCTCCAAACTTGGCCTATCCATGTATCTGTCTAACTGTTTCTTAAACGTTGTGTAGTCCCAGCCTCAACTACCTCCTCTGGCAGCTTGTTCCATACACCCACCACCCTTTGTGTGAAAAAGTTACCACTCAGATTCCTATTAAATCTTTGAACCTATGTCCTCTGGTCCACGATTCCCCTACTCTGGGCAAGAGATTCTGTGCATCTACCCAATTTATCCCTCTCATGATTATATACACCTCAATAAGATCACCCCTCATCCTCCTGCACTCCGAGGAATAAAGACCCAGCCTACTCAACCTCTCCCTATAGCTCACACCCTCTAGTCCTGACAACATTGTCATAAATCTCTTCCCCTAATTACTGGACAATCTGGCATGATAAACAGAGTGTTTCGGGAACTAAAGTATGGGTGTGATTACGGAAAGGCTTATCGTTAGAGATGCATAGGTAGGAAGAATTGCTCCCTGGTATCCACAGGTTTGCTATTTTGAGAATTTAAGTATTTGTGTGAACAGTAAAGGATAACAATCATTAACCAGACCATTAGAGGCAACTGTAATCATGCCCTCTACTTTGGTGTTACAGCATATTGCTATTTAGAGACTGATTTTGTGAACGCATGATGTGCTGGAGTTAGTGTAAATGAGTGGGAAACAAGCGCTTCTATTTGGCATTTGATTTAAATAAGCCATGTAACCACCCCTATACATTGCTGTTCAAATAGATCCGCTTGTCTGATAATTTACTTTAATTGGCATCATGGCCTACTGGGAACTATTCTTTTAAAGAGGCATTTGGTATTAAGTGGGTATTCGAGAGGGTAGCAATCTCTGTAAGTGGTACTTTGCAACCACCAATAATGCTTCACACTCAATAATGAATGGATTGCGATACTACACCTTGTGATAGAGTGATACAACGTGGAAACAGGCCCTTCGGCCCAACTTGCTGACACTGACCAACACTAGTCCCAACTGCCTGTGTTTGGCCCATATCCCTCTAACCCTGTCCTATTCATGTACCTGTCTAACCATATAACCATATAACCATATAACAATTACAGCACGGAAACAGGCCATCTCGGCCCTACAAGTCCGTGCCGAACAACTTTTTTCCCTTAGTCCCACCTGCCTGCACTCATACCATAACCCTCCATTCCCTTCTCATCCATATGCCTATCCAATTTATTTTTAAATGATACCAACAAACCTGCCTCCACCACTTCCACTGGAAGCTCATTCCACACCGCTACCACTCTCTGAGTAAAGAAGTTCCCCCTCATGTTACCCCTAGACTTCTGTCCCTTAATTCTGAAGTCATGTCCTCTTGTTTGAATCTTCCCTTTTCCCATAGGGAAAAGCTGATCCACATCAACTCTGTCTATCCCTCTCATCATTTTAAAGACCTCTATCATGTCCCCCCTTAACCTTCTGCGCTCCAGAGAATAAAGACCTAACTTGTTCAACCTTTCTCTGTAACTTAGTTGTTGAAACCCAGGCAACATTCTAGTAAATCTCCTCTGTACTCTCTCTATTTTGTTGACATCCTTCCTATAATTGGGCGACCAAAATTGTACACCATTGTTTCTTAAATGTTGCAATACTCCCTGCCTCAACGACCCACTCTGGCAGCTCCTTCCATACACCCACCACCCATTTTGTAAAAAATGTTATCCTGTAGTGGCACCTGCTGGTGCCCGCAAGTGATCAAACCCTGCGGTCAGGTGCTTCGGTCACGTGACTATGGGGAGGGGTTTGTGTTTGCGCGCTTTCTGGGTGATGCCCCTTCAGTCGTTCTCGATCACCGTTGTGGTTTGACCTTTGTATTGGCTGTGTTGTGTTACTCCGTTGATTTCGTCATTTTGTTAATAAAACTGATTTTGGAAATCGACTCTCGTCTCAACCCGTGACCCTGAAGCGTCCAATTAATAATTGGACGGCAGCTGCCGACGCCCATCAGAATGCCGTCAACCTCAAACTGCCTGTGTTTTGGCCCGGTCAGCCGCAAGTGTGGTTTGCGCACGTTGAGGCACAGTTCCATCTTCCCACAAAATACTTCCATGTGGTGGGAGCCCTGCCGCAAGAGTCCGCCTCCCGCCTGCTGCGTTATCTGAGGGATCCTCCCGTGATCGCCAAATACGTCGGCCTCAAGGCCCTCCTCTTTCACACCTTCGGGCTCAGCCGCAGGGACTAGTGCCGCCCGCATCCTACACATAGACGGGTTGGGGGATCACAGGCCGTCCGTCCTCATGGCCGAGATGCTCGCGCTGATGGACAGTCACCGCCCGTGCCTGTTGTTCGAAGAGGCTTTTAACCATATAACCATATAACAATTACAGCACGGAAACAGGCCATCTCGACCCTTCTAGTCCGTGCCGAACACGTATTCTCCCCTAGTCCCATATACCTGCGCTTAGACCATAACCCTCCATTCCTTTCCCGTCCATATAACTATCCAATTTATTTTTAAATGATAAAAACGAACCTGCCTCCACCACCTTCACTGGAAGCTCATTCCACACAGCTACCACTCTCTGCGTAAAGAAGTTCCCCCTCATGTTACCCCTAAACTTCTGTCCCTGAATTCTCAAGTCATGTCCCCTTGTTTGAATCTTCCCTACTCTCAGTGGGAAAAGCTTATCCACGTCAACTCTGTCTATCCCTCTCATCATTTTAAAGACCTCTATCTAGTCCCCCCTTAACCTTCTGCGCTCCAAAGAATAAAGCCCTAACTTGTTCAACCTTTCTCTGTAACTTAGTTGCTGAAACCCAGGCAACATTCTAGTAAATCTCCTCTGTACTCTCTCTATTTTGTTGACATCCTTCCTATAATTAGGCGACCAAAATTGTACCCCATACTCCAGAATTGGCCTCACCAATGCCTTGTACAATTTTAACATTACATCCCGACTTCTATACTCAATGCTCTGATTTATAAAGGCCAGCACACCAAAAACTTTCTTTACCACCCTATCTACATGAGATTCCACTTTCAGGGAACTGTGCACAGTTATTCCCAGATCCCTCTGTTCACCTGCATTCTTCAATTCCCTACCATTTACCATGTACGTCCTATTTTGATTTGTCCTGCCAAGATGTAGCACCTCACATTTATCAGCATTAAACTTCATCTGCCATCTTTCAGCCCACTCTTCCAACTGGCATAAATCTCTCTGTAGACTTTGAAAATCTACTTCATTATCCACAACCCCACCTATCTTAGTATCATCTGCATACTTACTAATCCAACTTACCACACCATCATCCAGATCTTGGATGTACATGACAAACAACAGTGGACCCAACACAGATCCCTGTGGCACCCCACTAGTCTGGAGCAGATGCCCGACGATGTCCGCCTCATGCTCGTCGGCGCAGATTTCTCCGATCCTCAGCAGCTCGCGGAACGGGCCGACGAGCTCTGGGTGACCAAGCACCAAGATATCTGTACCATTAACCGCGTGTCCGCACCAGCGCTTCTTTCACCTCGGCGGCTCCGCAAGGAGGGCCCGCCCACATCTTCCAGCGATGAACCACAGCAGCGTCCTGGGACTCGCAGTAGGCACCATTGGTGTTAGTATTACCTCTGCTTACCTCTGCCTCGGCCGATCGTCTGTAAAGGCGATCGCGATCGGCCCAAACAACCACCTCTACGTCCGCGACCGCCATTCCGGCCGCCGTTTCCTGGTAGACTCCGGTGCGATCATCAGCATCCTTCCCCCGACCAACCATGACACTCGTGCTGGTAAGCTGGGCCCCAGTTCTCTCGGCCATGAACGGGAGCGACATCCGAACGTACGGTACGCGGACCCTTACGCTCACTTTCGACTCCCGCCCGTACAAGTGGACGTTTATCGTCACGAACATTGCCCAGCCATCTTGGGGGCCGATTTTCTCCGCGCTTTCTCCCTCCTCATCGACCTGAGGGGCGGTTGCATGGCTCACAGCCAAGCGCCGTCGCCAAGGTCGAGGGCCCGTATACCGCCTTACTCTATGATTTTCCCGAGCTCCTTATGCCCCGTTTCAGTGGGGCTGCCCCCGAACACGGGGTCATGCATTGCATCCCCACTAAGGGGCCCCCCAGTGCATGCCCACCCGCCGGACAAGCTGCGCATCGCCCGGGATGAATTCCAACTGATGGAGGACATGTGCATTGTCTGGCGGGCCCCAAAGCATCTGGGGGGTGGAGACCGTGCGGTGATTACCGGAGTCTGAACGCGGTAACCACGGCAGATCTTTACCCGGTGCCTCACATCCAGGACTTCTCCGCGCACCTCGAGGGCGCCGCGTTTTTCTCTAAGGTGGACCTTGCGACAACCAAATCCTCGTTCATCCCGATGATGTTCCGAAAACCGCCATGATGACCTCGTTCAGCCTGTTCGAATGGCTTCAGATGCCTTTCGGCTTAAAGAAAGCCGCGCATGCGTTCCAGCGGTTCATGGACCAGGTCGGATGGGGTCTGCCTTTCGTCTTCATTTATTTGGATGACATTCTTGTCGCCAGCGCCTCGCAGGCGGAGCATGTCACCCACCTCCATCTTTTGTTTCAGCGCCTCCGTGAACACGGCCTGGTCATTAACCCCGTGAAGTGCCAGTTTGGCCTTTGTTCCATCTCCTTCTTGGGGCACTGGGTAACCCCGCAAGGCGCTACCCCGCTCCCTGCGAAGGTTGAGGCCATCCAGCAGTTTCCCCGGGCGGTCAACGTGAAGGGGCTACAGGAGTTTGTCGGCATGGTGAATTTCTATCACCGTTTCATGCCGGCGGCTGCTGCCGTCATGCGCTCCCTGTTCCGGTGCCTGGTGGGTAAGCCGTGGGACCTCGTGTGGTCCGCAGAGACGGACGCGGCGTTCGAGGGTGCTAAGGCAGCTTTGGCTAATGCCACCATTCTGGTGCCCCCGCGTGCGTCCTCCCCCACTGTGCTCACCGTCTCGGATGCCGCTGTTGGTACGGTTCTGGAGCAGTTCATTGACGTCCGCTGGCAGCTGTTGGCGTTCTTCAGCCGGCAGCTGCGGGCTCCAGAATGCATCTACAATGCTTTCGACCGCGAGCTTCTGCCGGTCTACCTGGCCATCAGGCATTTCAGGTATTTCCTCGAGGGCCGCACGTTCACCGTGTTCACGGACCACAAGCCCCTTACTTTCGCCCTAGCTAAGATCGCTGACCCGTGGTCCACCCGGCAGCAGAGACACCTTGCCTATGTCTCGGAATTCACAACTGATATCCGACACATCGCCGGGGAGCTTAACGTAGTTGCTGATGCCTTGTCCCGCCCTGCCATTTCCTCCGTTTCGGCCCTCGACCATGGCGTTGACTACTACGAGTTGGCAGCAGCGCTGCGGGCGGTTACCAGTTTGACAGCCTAAAGCAGCGCCAGCACTGGCCTTCGGCTAGCCGAAGCGCCTTGCGGTGGTGGCCGTTACCATGGTCCTGTGCGACGTCTCCACAGGGCACACCCGCCCGGTCATACCCGTTAGTTGGAGACGGTGGGTTTTCAACGCTGTCCATGGCCTGGGCCACCCGTCCATCCGTGCGATGTCAGTCCTCCGTAAGCAGGTAGCTGCCTGGGCCCGCGCCTGTATCCCGTGTCAGACCTCCAAGATCCAGCGGAACGTACAGCCGCCGGTGCAGGAGTTTGCGGTCCCCGAGGGAAGGTCCCTGCACGTCTATACGGACCTAGTGGGTTCCTTGCCACAGTCCCACGGCGCCACGCACCTGCTCGCCATCGTGGACCGTTTCACGCGGTGTCCGGAGGCGAACCCACTTTCGGATACCTCCGCTGAGACCTGCGCCCGGGATATGGCAGCTCACTGGATCGCCAGGTTCGGGATGCCCTCCGACATCTCCACGGACCAAGGTGCCCAGTTCACCACTTCCGTGTGGTCGGCCCTGGCCCAGCTCTATGGTGACCGGTTGCACCATACGACCACCTACCACCCGCAAGCTAATGGGTTGGTCGAAAGGTTCCATCGACACCTTAAGTCAGCGCTGAAGGCTCGACTTATGGGTCCGGACTGGATGGACCAACTGCCCAGGGTCCTCCTTGGTATCTGCACCACGCCTAACGATGATTTGGCTGCTTCCTCGGCCGAGCTCATGTTTGGCTCGGCCCTGCGGGTACCCGGGGATTTCCTGCCTGCCGCCCGCGGGCAAGTCGCAGCAGCCCCGGCGTTGCTGGCCGGCCTTCATGAACGGTGCGCACGTTGGCCCCTGTCCCCACGTCCAGGCACGGTTCATCCGCTGTGTATGTGCCCGTGGTGTTACAACAGTGTGCCTATGTTTTCATGCGCAGGGACGCTGACCGCTCGCCCTTAAAACGGGTCAACGGCCTTTCCCGGTGCTGCGATCTCCTCGCGTTCTCCCGGCCTTGTTTTGCCGGCCCCTCATGTTACGCCCGCCCCGCTTTCGCGAACCACATGTTCCGGTCATCTCATCCGGGTCCCTGCTCGATTCCGTACCTCGGGTTCTGGGGAGGGCCCTGTAGCGGCAGCTGCTGGTGCCCGCAAGTAATCGAACCCTGCGGTCAGGTGCTTCGGTTTCGTGACTATGGGGAGGGGTTTGTGTTCGCGCGCTTTCTGGGCGATGCCCCTTCAGTCGTTCTCGATCACCGTTGTGGTTTGACCTTTGTATTGGCTGTGTTGTGTTACTCCGTTGATTTCGTCATTTTGTTAATAAAACCGATTTTGGAAATCGACTCTCGTCTCAACCCGCCAAAACCCCTCAGACTCCTATTAAATTTCCCCCCCCCTTCACCTTAAACCTATGTCCACATGGGGAGAAATCATTGCTTATAGAGAGTGGTTGTTTAAACACTAATCAAGATTATGTAATTATCAACAACTATTTTCTTTAGTAATGTAATAAATGGGCACAGTTCACATTTCTCATGCCGATAAATTCCTTTGATTATTCACACAGATAGGTTTAGGCATCAAAACCAGTCCAAAAATCCAATGCTAGCTAATCTTACCTAATGTCATAAATGCATTGTGTTTTTACTAATAAAGGGTTGTCTCTGTGTAGGCTCAAATCTTGGCCCATCTGCTGCACACATTCCCCTGACATTGCTCAGATAGACTTGATACACATGGTTCGATGGTTATGCAGAATGTCTCAAGACAATGGATCCATGTAATTTCAGTTGATTTCATAACCACCCATCATACGGTCACTTCCCACTAGTTAACCTCACAGAAATAATGGCAGTAAGTATAGTTTAGTTTAGTTTGGCTTAATTTAGTTTTGTTTATTGTCACATGTACCGAGGTACAGTGAAAAGCTTTTTGTTGCATGCAAACCAGTCAGCGGAAAGACTATTCATGATTATAATTGAGCCATCCACAGTAGAGATACAGGATAAAAGGAATAGAAACATAGAAATTAGGTGTAGGAGTAGGCCATTCGGCCCTTCGAGCCTGCACCGCCATTCAATATGATCATGGCTGATCACCCAACTCAGCATCCTGTACCTGCCTTCTCTCCATACCCCCTGATCCCTTTAGCCACAAGGGCCACATCTAACTCCCTCTTAAATATAGCCAATGAACTGGCCTCAACTACCTTCTGTGGCAGAGAATTCCAGAGATTCACCACTCTCTGTTTAGTACAAGATAACTTCCGGTAAAGTCAGATTAAAGATAGTCTGAGGTTCTCCAATGAGGTAGATAGTAGCTCAGGACCGCTCTCTGGTTGTTAATAGGATGGTTCAGTTGCATGAAACAAAACTGACCTTGAATCTGGAGGTGTGAGTTTTCACACTTCTGTACCTCGTGCCTGATGGGAGAGGGGAGAACCCAGGCAGAGCTTTTGCTTTCTACAGGCCTAACCATCCATTAACTGGAAAAGAATGAAAGATGAGTGTTCTGCGATTGAACCATTTCACATCACAATGCAATCCAAAAGCATCTTAGCAATAATTTCAAGGTGAAGGTGTGTTGCTCAAGATATTAATGCATGTAGTGTTGAAATGTTCATATTAGAGGGGGGCAAAGAAGGAGGGTAAAATATTACTAGCCAACAAGGCCAAGGAAAATCCCAAAACATTTTATTTTTGGGCAAGAATGTCACTTGTGAAGACCGATTTCTCACCCGTTTCTGTCGCTTTAAACCCTCGGCCTAAGCAAGGCTGCAAGAGAAAGGCAGCATTGATGTATGTTTAATTTCACACTGCAACCTTGCTTGTATTCTTCAACCTTTCACCACAATCCCTCTTGTGGAAAGTACCTTTATAAATGTTTGATTAGCAGGCCAGGAAGTACAGAGGTAGGAATGGATCAGGGTTGGATACTAATTCTTAACTGTTTATGAAACAGTTAGACAGGTACATGGATAGGACAGGTTTGGAGGGATATGGATCAAGCGCAGGCAGGTGGGACTAGTGCGGCTGGGACATGTTGGCCAGTGTGGGCAAGTTGGGCCGAAGGGCCTGTTTCCGCACTATATCAATCTATGACTCTATGACTCAAAGAGTAGGAGTAAATGGGTCCTTTTCACAATGGCAGGCAGTGACTAGTGGGGTACCGCAAGGCTCAGTGCTGGGACCCCAGCTATTTACAATATATATTAATGATCTGGATGAGGGAATTGAATGCAACATCTCCAAGTTTGCAGAAGACACGAAGCTGGGGGGCAGTGTGAGCTGTGAGGAGGATGCTAGGAGGCTGCAAGGTGACTTGGATAGGTTGGGTGAGTGTGCAAATGCATGGCAGATGCAGTATAATGTGGATAAATGTGAGGTTATCCACTTTGGTGGCAAAAACAGGAAAGTAGACTATTATCTGAATGGTGGCCGATTAGGAAAAGGGGAGATGCAACGAGACCTGGGTGTCATGGTACACCAGTCATTGAAAGTAGGCAAAGGTACACAAAATTGCTGGGGAAACTCAGCGGGTGCAGCAGCATCTATGGAGCGAAGGAAATAGGCGACGTTTCGGGCCGAAACCCTTCGGCCCGAAACGTCGCCTATTTCCTTCGCTCCATAGATGCTGCTGCACCCGCTGAGTTTCCCCAGCAATTTTGTGTACCTTCGATATTCCAGCATCTGCAGTTCCCTTTTGAACACATTGAAAGTAGGCATGCAGGTGCAGCTGGCAGTGAAGAAAGCAAATGGTATGTTAGCATTCATAGCAAAAGGATTTGAGTATAGGAGCAGGGGGTTCTACTACAGTTGTACAGGGTCTTGGTGAGACCACACCTGAAGTATTGCGTACAGTTTTGGTCTCCAAATCTGAGGAAAGACATTCTTGCTGTAGAGGGAGTACGGAGAACGTTCACCAGACTGATTCCTGGGATGTCAGGACTTCCATATGAAGAAAAACTAGATAGACTCGGCTTGTACTCGCTAGAATTTAGAAGATTGAGGGGGGATCTTATAGAAACTTATAAAATTCTTAAGGGATTGGACAGGCTAGATGCAGGAAGATTGTTCCCGATGTTGGGGAAGCCCAGAACAAGGGGTCACAGTTTAAGGATAAGGGGGTATTTCTTTTAGGACCGAGATGAGAAAAACATTTTTCACACAGAGAGTGGTGAATCTGTGGAATTCTCTGCCACAGAAGGTAGTTGAGGCCAGTTCATTGGCTATATTTAAGAGGGAGTTAGATGTGGCCCTTGTGGCTAAAGGGATCAGGGGGTATGGAGAGAAGGCAGGTACAGGATACTAAGTTGGATGATCAGCCATGATCATGTTGAATGGTGGTGCAGGCTCGAAGAGCCGAATGGCCTACTCCTGCACCTATTTTCTATGTTTCTATGTTTCTATGTTTCATGGCCTGAATAATGTGGGCAGCTATTGGCATCAGTTGTATCTATTTCACGCTCATGTGCTGCACTGCTATGAAGCAAATCCGTTTTAATTTTTAAAGCATTCCCCCCCCCCACCCCACATCCAACAGCAATCACAAATGACCTGAAGCAATTGACCTGAAAAGTATGAGATTAGTAACCTTTTAAGTGAGGCGTCACCAGGAATGCGGTAATGCCAGCAGCAACAACACCAAAGCCTCTGCGACTTCTCTCTGTGCACTGAAAGATGGGTGGTCTAAATGTGGATGCATTTGAACATAACATGTGAACTGAAAGATAGGTACAACAAAGCAAAATCAAATAATCGGTGATGGAAAATCATGTGTTTTTGCGTCAGTGTTTTTCCGAACAGAAACATGCCCTACGGTCTTCTAGGTTAGTGCTTACACTTGCATTAAGCCTACACTAATCCCATTTTATTCTCTGCACATTGCTGACAGCTCCTACCAGACTCTACCATTATCCTACAAACCAGGGCCAATTTACAGTGGCTACAAACTACCAACCTCCATGCCTTTGGATATGGGATGAAGCCAGATCACCCAGAGGAAACCCACTCAGTCACAGAGAGAAGGTGGAAACTCTGCAAACAACACCAGAGGGTGGCATTACTGTAGAGTTGCTGCCTTACAGCGCCAGAGACCCAGGTTCGATCCTGACTACGGGTGCTGGCTTTTTCTCAGAGATTTTCGGTTTCCTCCCACACTCCAAAGACATACAGGTTTGTGGGTTAATTGGCTTTGGTATAAATGTAAATTGTCCCTAGTGTGTGTAGATAGTGTTAATGTGCGGAGATCGCTGGTTGGTGTGGACTCGGTGGGCCGAAGGGCCTGTTTCCACACTGTATCTCTAAACTGAACTAAACTAAACCTGAGGATGGGATTGAATCCCTGGCTGCAGCTGGGAGGCAGCCATTCTACTAGCTACAGCATTGTGTTGTCTAGTTGGTTGGTTTGGATGGCCAAATGTTGTGTTGCAATGCTCTCTCTGCGACTTCCACAAACTTGTTCCCTTTCTCTTCAACACCATATATCAGCTTCCATTTTTTTTTCACTAAGGGGTGATGTTGTGAGTATGTCTGTGTTCGCCTGTTGCTTGGCTAGTTTATGGGATAGCTCTCTCAACAGGTTCAATGGTTCTTTATTAAACTCTACCGACGTCACAGTGGCGAGGGGAAGAGTTGCTGCCTTACAGCAAAAATGTAGCACTGGAGACCCGGGTTCGATCCCGACTACGGGTGCTGTCTGTATGGAGTTTGTACATTCTCCACGTGACCTGTGTGGGTTTTTTTTCCGAGATCTTCGGTTTCCTCCCACATTCCAAAGACGTACAGGTTTGTAGGTTAATTGGCTTTGTTAATTGCCTGGATAAATGTAAAATTGTCCCGTATAAAAAAGTCCAACTTTCAGTATTGTCGCTGGTGGACATAGTGCTGAGTGAAGCTCTACCTAAAGCTTTTCAGCATACTACATCCTGATCCAGATCCAGACATGTACCAAGGTAAAGTGAAATTCTTTTTTTACATTCAGATCAGTAAGAATATGACCATACATAAGTACAATCCCCGATTAAATATAGAATGCACAGATTTTGGTGCCATTTTCAAAGTCTTAGCTTCAGCTGGCCATAAAGTCACGTTGCCTCCATCTTGATCATCACCCCGAACCGATGTCCCTCTCCTCGCCCGGCCACCTTCAACCTTTGTCCCACAGCTGACCTTGAAGGTGCGGAAGGTCAAGAGTCAAGAGTCACGAGTGTTTTATTGTCATGTGTCCCAGATAGACAATGACATTCTTACTTGCAGCAGCACAACAGAATACGTAAACACAGTACACCTTAAACAATATAATAAACAAGAAAAAAAGTTCAGTGTGTGTATATATAAACACGCACACATATATACAGATCATACTGTGTATATATACACACACACATACATATAAAAAACAAACAAACAATAACAATAATAATAGTCTATGTAGTTCAGAGCTTATTTGAGGTTGTAATGTTTAATAGCCTAATGGCTGTACGAAAGAAGCTGTTCCTGGACCTAGATGTTATAGTTTTCAGGCTCCTGTACCTTCGTCCTGATGGCAGGGGTGAAATGAGTGTGTGGCCAGGATGGTGCTGGCTGCCTTTTGAGCAAATCTCTTAGACGATGGGGAGGACAGAACCAGTGATGGGCTGGGCAGTGTTCACAACTGTTTGTAGTCTTCTTTGTTCCTGGGCATTCAAGTTGCTGAATCAAGCTGTGATGAAACCAGGCTCTCGCCTGTATACCTGTAGATGCTCAAGACAATCCTCTCTGACATACCGAATCTGCGTAATCTTCTCAGGAAGAAGACCCGCAGTTCTTCTTACTGGCCCTTTCTTCTAGTTTAGTTTAGAGATACAGCACGGAAACAGGCCCTTCGGCCCACCGAATCCGCGCCTACCAGCGAAACCCGCACATCAACACCATCCTACACACACTAGGGACAATTTACACATACACCAAGCCCATTAACCTACTGTACATACCTGTATGTTTTTGGAGTGTGGGAGGAAACCGAAGATCTTGGAGAAAACCCACGCGGTCACAGGGAGAATGTACAAACTCCGTTCAGACAGCACCCATGGTCAGGATCGAACCTGGGTCTCCGGCACTGCAAGCGCTGTAAGGCAGCAACTCTACCGCTGCGCCACCGTGCCGCCCCAGTCACAGCTGCCATAGCCGACTCCCTCCATCCTCTCTCTCTCATTCCTGGTCCTCAGGAGCAAGCAGGAGCCAGGCTTGGCTGCTTCCCACGCCCATCAGGTTCCAGCAGATAAAAAAGACGCAGTTTTAGAATGGAGATGAGGAGGAATTTCTTTAGTCAGACAGTTGTGACTCTGTGGAATCATTGGCACTGACGCCTGTGGAGGCCAAGTCATTGGGTATTTCTAAGGCGGAGATTGACAGATATTTGATTGGTAAGGGTGTCAAGGGTTATGGGGAGAAGGCAGGAAAATGGGGTTGAAAGGGAAAGATAGATCAGCCATGGTTGAATGGCGGAGTAGACTCAATGGGTTATGGCCTATTTCTGCTCCTACAAATTATGAATTTATGAAGCTCTGACCTTTTGCTGCGTGCTACTCATCGGGAGCTGGTCGACAGGATCGGGAACCCCTGTCAAAGCTCGGCAGACGACGTAACTGGGAGGGAGCTGGAGAAGTCGAGTAAGAGGAACAAGGGCCGGTAGGAAGGTGAACCGGGGTAATGCCGCCAGCGCCTTCAGGTCGGCTGCAGGAGGTGCCCCCGGTACACAAAGATGGCCGGGCGAGGAGTGGAGAGGGACGTCGGTTCGCGGGAGCTGTTCCAGTACTCTGAGCGCTTGGGCCTACTGGACTTTGGACTTTGAATAATGGTGCTAATAATGTCGGCACCCGCATGTGTAGTGTATGCAGAATGAATTCACAGTGCAGTTACATATGTGACAAATAAGACACTATTGACTACTCTCCCCACTGCCCATCAGGAGCTTTGGGATAATCCAGGGGAAGGCATTGTCATATTGGATTCTGATTCGTAGGTGGATGCAAATCGGGCCATTCAGTTTTGTTCTCATTCTATTTTTAATGGTGTGGGTCTCTGATGAAGCTGGCTACCTTTATGAGGCAGCGACTCGTAAATCTCTTCGATGGTGGGGAGGTCAGTACTAAAGCATTTGTGCCCAACAGGATGGCAAGACCAACACTTATCTGCTTCCACATAATTCATATCCCTCCATTATCTGCATATTCATGTGCCCATCCTAAATACATTTGGAGAGGTACATGGATTAGAAAGGTTTAGACAGATATGGGCCAAACACAGGTAGGTGGGACTAGTGTATCTTTGTTGGCATGGGCAGGTTGGGCCAAAGGGCTTGCTTTAGTGCTGTATGACTCTACGACTCTATCAGATGCCACTGTCATATCTGTCCCCACCACCAAACCTGGAAGTGTGTTCGAGGCACTCACCACCCTTTTAGTAAAAAGCTTGCTCTGCACATCTCTTTACAACTTTGCCCCACTCACTTTAATGCTATGCCCTCTGGTATTTTATGTTTCCATCCTAGGAAAGAGGTTCTGACTGTCTTATGCCTCTCATGATTATATATATTCCTATCAGGTCTCCACTCAACCTCCGGCATTCCAGAGAAAACAACCTCAGTCTATCCAAACCCAACTTGTAGATATTACCCTCTAATCCAAGCATTATTTTGGAAAACCCCCTTTGCATCCTTTCCAAAACTACCACATCCTTTCCATATTGGGCTGACCAGAACCGGATGCAATACACTAAAATGTGGCCTAACCAAAGTCCAATTAACATGCATCATCACCTCCGGACTCTTATACATAAACTTCCTGACTCTTATACTCACCCGACTCAACTTGCACCTGAACTGAGTGGTTTACTTAGTCTGATTGAGAAGACAGATAGTGAACAGTCAACCACACCACTGTGGGTCTGATCTATAACAGACAGGATGAGAGATTGCCATCTCCGACATGCATTGGTGCACCAGTTAGGTTTTGAACTGTAATTTCTTGGTCACTATTGTCAACGTGACTGATGCAAGCTTTTACATCCAGGGCCTGAATTACCTGAGTTTTACCTCTCTGAAGCCACGATACATTTCAAACACGGGTCTCTTGGCAAAGCTGGCCTCGCATCTTATCAGCCTGATCTGCTGCGCTCTGAGGGAGATAAGCATTTGGCTGTCTTTGATCAGCTGCCGTTTGTTAGTGGCACTTTCCACTTTATCAAATGAAGGGAGGAAACCTCTTGCGTTGCTGTGGCAACTTGTTCAAAGGTGGACTGGCACTAAATCTTTCACGATGCTACATCGTGCCTGACAGAGGGAAGAGGCACAGATTCCCCCTGGAGGTGAAAGGTCAGTGTCATCTCACATTCCACTTTCTTTATGTTTTTACTGAATGCTCTTCCTACATTCTTAGGACAAAGCGCAAGAGGAACAGACCCAATTTTAAGTTGTAAAATGGGTGCAGTTCAAAAGATTAGGTAGAATGGGGATTGTCCTCACTACGTGATGAATAGCAAGCCCTGGTCAAAATGTCAGTGACACTCTAGCAAGGGTAAGAGGGTTAAGGCCTCTCCTCAGAATTGGATCTGGAACTAGAATAGTACTGAAATAATTAGATCCAACATTTGGGGATGAACGTGAAAAACAAATAGCTAAATTCGCAAGACGGATACCCTGGTTCTTGTAGAATTCAACCACATTTTCTAAATTTCAATGAGAACGCAATTGTTTCTACATAAAATGGTTTTATTGGGGAAACTCCCAAATAAAGAAATTCTGCCCCACATGTGGTGACATAAGTCCAAATGTCCAGTTTCTGTTGTCGGTCAAAGACACTACTAATTCTACAGTCTCTCTATTCTACAATCGGTCGGAAGAACGGTCCCGACCTGAAATGTTGCCTATGCATGTCCTCCAAAGATGCTGCCTGACCCGCTAAATTACTGACACATGATGAAAGAATGGGTCGACTGGGCTTGTATTCACTGGAATTTAGAAGGATGAGAGAGGATCTTATAGAAAAATAGAAAAATAAAACATTCTTAAAGGATTGGACAGGCTAGATGCAGGAAAAATGTTTCTGATGTTGGGGGAGTCCAGAACCAGGAGTCACAGTTTAAGAATAAAGGATAGGCCATTTAGGACTGAGACGAGGAAAAAACCTCTTCACCCCGAGAGTTGTGAATCTGTGGAATTCTCTGCCACAGAAGGCAGTGGAGGCCAATTCACTGGATGTTTTCAAGAAGGAGTTAGATTTAGCTCTTAGGGCTAAAGGAATCAAGGGATATGGGGGGAAAGCAGGAACGGAGTACAAATTTTAGATGATCAGCTATGATCATATTGAGTGGTGGTGCTGGCTCGACAGGCCGAATGGCCTATATTTCTATCTTTCTACTCCAGCATTTGTGGGGGGTTTTAAACTTGGCAGGGTTTACATTACCGCTGAGAACACAACATATCTCGGACAGAAACAATTATCTACTAATTTTGGTCCAAATGATATTGAATAACTCCAGCCTTGGATCAGTTAGCCAGAGTGCTGCCACTGAAGTTATCACCAACACTGTTTGGTGCGTGATTGTAGCCCCAAAACTTGGGCAAAAACTTCCCGCCTTGGCTGAGGAGGCAAAGTTTCCAGTTTCCTGCACTTGCAATGGTGAATGGACAAGTTTAGTCCTGTCCAACTTGCATTATTTCACAGCGAATAACACAATCACTTGCTGTTAAGTTCCCAATTGACTCATTATTTCAACAGCAGGGTAAAAAACATTCCCACAAAACCATCAGACCCCGGGAAACAACAGGCCTCGGATTGATTTGTATGTTTCCAATATTTATGACTTTTTGGCAGGAAGGTCTAATGGAAGCGATGTAACTCTTTATGTCAGTGCAATCCCCTTTAACCTCTAGGTTCAGGGTTCAACTTCAGCTGAGACAGATGGAATAAATGTGTCCCAGGGTCAAGCAATGGCGACTCCACTGAATGTCGGATCAAGTATTTTAGCCATCTGCTTTTTTTTCCCTAGTCACAGCAGGTAATTCCAGCTCAGAGTTCAAAGATTTCAAGATCTTTGCCCTCTTTCATTCAAAAAAAAGTTGCCTAACATTAGGGCTTCTCATTCTCAGGAGATGGTTCCACATCGCATATATTAAAACCTTACCGGCAACAAATTCTGAGTTCAAAATCACTTTTTCCAAATTAAATACATGAGCTTGTCATTGTGCCTCTAATTTTTTCGCCTGTTCTGAAGGCAATCCATGTGTTCAGAGTATTGTCCTGATGGGTTTCCAAATCGTTTCTGCCTGGTTTGTATTGGAACTGTAGCAATGAGCCATCTCTCCTCTCTGAAGGATGTGTTCGCTGACATTAAACATACCTGTCCATATTTGGGGGAAATAAATTAAACGTTAGCAAAATGAAAATGTATTTCATCTCATTACTTTGTTGACAACGTTAAGTAGGAACATCTTTACATTCCTCCTGTGTAACAGTGCTCAGGTTTATAACCTGACAGAGAATAAAGAGAAAACCCAATCAAAAACATGAATTTCACCCAGATGTTGATTGTCCTTCATGTCGGAGTTTAACCCGTGAGTGTCCTTTGTTACAGTTGAGCCCGTTGCTGTTCTTACTCGAAGATCACGTATGTGTGACATACTACATGATATTAATGTGGCCTCAGGGTTCCAGCCTGAACTTCTACCCTCAAGTCAAGTCAAGAGCCAAGATAGTTTATTGTCTTGTGTCCCATATAGGACAATTAAATTCTTGCATTGCTTCAGCACAACAGGATATTGTAGTAATAAATACAGATCAGATCAGTGTGTCCATATACCATAGAATATATATATATATATACACACATCAATAAACAGATAAAGTGCAATAGGTTGTTATAGTTCAGAGTTTGTTTGAAGTTGTGTTAAATAGTCTGATAGCTGTGGGGAAGAAGCTGTTCTTGAACCTGGATGTTGCAGATTTCAGGCTCCTGTACCTTCTACCTGATGGCAGCGGAGAGATGAGTGTGTGGCCAGGATGGTGTGGGTCCTTGATGCTGGCAGCCTTTATGAGGCTGTGACTGCGATGGATCCCCTCGATGGTAGGGAGGTCAGAGCCGATGATGGACTGGGCAGTGGTTGCAACTTTTTGCAGCCTTTTCTGCTCCTGGGCGCTCAGTTTGCCATACCAAGCCACGATGCAACCGGTCAACATGCTCTCTACTGTGCCCCTGTAGAAGTTCGAGAGAGTCCTCCTTGACATACCGACTCTCCGTAATCTTCTCAGGAAGTAGAGGTGCTGATGTGCTTTCTTTATGATTGCATCAGTGTTCTGGGACCAGGAGAGATCTTCGGAAATATGCACGCCCAAGAATTTGAAGTTCTTGACCCTTTCCACCATCGACCCTTTGATATAAACGGGACTGTGGGTCCCCATTCTATCCCTTCCGAAGTCCACAATCAGTTCTTGGTTTTGCTGGTGTTGAGAGCCAGGTTATTGTGCTGGCACCATTTGGTCAATCGGTCAATCTCACTTCTATACTCGGACCCATCCCCATCAGTGATACGTCCCACAACAGTGGTGTCGTCGGCGAACTTGATGATGGAGTTCGCACTATAACTGGCTATGCAGTCATGAATATAGAGTGAGTACAGCAGGGGGCTGAGCACCAATATGGACAGACTGTGGTCTGTGAATTAGGAAGTCGAGGATCCAATTGCAGAGGGATGCGCAGAGACCCAGTTCTGCGAGTTTGGTAACCAGCTTGGAGGAATGATGGTGTTAAATGCCGAGCTGTAGTCAACAAATAACAGCCTGACATATGAGCTTTTGTTGTCCAAGTGGTCCAGAGCGGAGTGGAAAGCCAGCGTGATCTGTTGTGGCGGTAAGCAAACTGCAGTGGGTCCAGGTTTTTGTCGATGTAGGAGTTGATTTGCGCCATGATCTGCCTCTTAAAGCACTTTATCATTACAGCCGTTAGTGCCACTGGTCGAATGTTATTGAGGCACGTCACCTTGCTCTTCTTGGGCACTGATATTATTGATGCCCTTTTAAAGCAGGTGGGAACCTCAGACCTCAGAAGTGAGAGGTTGAAAATGTCCGCAAAATCTCCAGCCAGTTGGTCCGCACAGGTTTTTAAAACACGCCAGGGTATACCATCAGGTCCAGGCGCTTTCCGAGGGTTCACCCCTCTGAATGATCTTCTGACGTCGGCCTCTGTGACTGAGACTGAAATACTATCCCTATCAAATCGTGCATAAAATGCATTGACCTCATCAGGGAGTGATGCTTCGCTGACATTCGAGCTGCCTCCTGGTTTTGCCTTGTAGGAGGTGATTGCATTCAGGCCCCGCCACAGCTGCCGAACATCTGTCTCATCCTCCAGCTTGGAGCCAAAGTCCCTTTTGGCCTTTTTGATTGCCTTACCAAGGTCGTATCTGGACGTCTTGTAGACCTTTGTATCTCTAACTTCATGATCCAGCTCAAATTTCTTGCCTCATCGCCAGTGTTCTTTTCTTTCACTTTCGCCCACCTCTCGAAGTTCAAATGTATCCTGGTTTACTGATTAACACGTGCCAATAGCCCTCTGGTACCTTGTGTAATTGGCAAATACATTCAGTCAGGGAGTGTATGCTGTGGTTCCTGGCATATGTACCACTGAATGAAGATTACATTTTAATTAGGGTTAAATTATCAGAATAATTATGGCAAATTGTGGCAATTTAGTTTGAGGCCCAATCCAGATCACAAACTCAGCACAGTGACTTTGAACCTTGGGTCTTCTGGCTGGCAGGTTCTATAGCACATGGCACATATAACCTTGGAATCATAGAGTTAGTATGATACAATAGATTTAGAAACATAGATACATAGACAATAGGTGCAGGAGTAGGCGATTCAGCCCATCGAGCCAGCACCGCCATTCAATGTGATCATGGCTGATCATCCACAATCAGTACCCCGCTCCTTCCTTCTCCCCACATCCTTGAATCCACTAGCCCTAAGAGCTCTATCTAACTCTCTTTTGAATGCATCCAGTGAATCGGCCTCCACTGCCTTCTGAAACAGAGAATTCCACAAACTCACAACTCTCTTCTTCATCTCCATTCTAAATGGCCTACCTCTTATTCTTGAACTGTGGCCTCTGGTTCTGGACTCCCCCAACATTGGGAACATGTTTCTTGCATCTAGCTTGTTCAATCCCTTAATAATGTTATATGTTCCTTTTAAATTCCAGTGAATACAAGCCCAGTCACTCCATTCTTTCATCATATGTCAAGATGATCATGGCTGATCATCGTAAATCAGCAACCCGTTCCTGCTTTCTCCGCATATCCCTTGATTCCGTTAGCCCGAAGAGCTATATCTAACACTCTCTTGAAACATCCAGTGTATTAGCCTCCACTGCCTTCTGTGGCAGAGAATTTAATGAGTCAAATGGAGGACCTATCTTCAAATGCCTGGCCAGCATTTGAAGATAGATCAGGTGTAGAGCACCCAAACATGGATATGTCAGGTTTAGAAGGATATGGGCCAAACTCAGGCATGTGATACTAGTGTAGATGGGATATATTACCTGGTATAGGCAAGTTGGGCCAGAGGGCTTGTTTCCAGACGTAAGACTCTATGACTGGCCACACACTCATCTCCCTGCTACCTTCAGGTAGAAGGTACAGGAGCCTGAAGACTGCAACAGCCAGGTTCAGGAATAGCTACTTCCCCACAGCCATCAGGTTATTAAACCTGGCTCGGACAAAACTCTGATTATTAATAACCCATTTTCTGTTGTTTGCACTTTATGATTTTATTTATTCATGTGTGTATATTTCTATATTATAGTATGTGAACACATTGATCTGTTTTGTAGTAAATGCCTACTATGTTCTGTGTGCTGAAGCAAAGCAAGAATTTCATTGTCCTATCAGGAACACATGACAATAAACTCACTTGAACTTGAACTTGAACTTGACTCAATAACTCTACATGCCTGGAGACCACTCCTTGGGTTTATGGGTGACCTTTACAAGAGCCCGTTCCAATGTGTGCAGTCTTGCTTAGGTACATTTTCAAGTATGTCCACTTTAAGTAATAAAGCTTAGCTCTCATTGCAGTTCCTGCTCAAGACCCAAATCCTCTACTATCTTCATGATAGTCAACCAGGCTGCAACCCTGACATCCTCCTGACAACCAATCCATTTCCTTGGCTCGATTGCAAGTGCACTTGAAGACTCTGTTTGCTTGACTGATACTCTTCAGGTTTTCTCTCTATTAAGGGATCCACATCCTATTTCCTGTGACCCGCAACTCAAAGACCTATCACATTGCTACTGTGGATTGAGACAAGGAAAGGACCTTGAATGTGATAAGTGAAACATGTGAGGTCATGTTGCAGGTATATAAGATGTTGGTGAGGCCATATTTAGAGTATTGTGTTCAGTTTCTGGCACCATGTTATTGAAAAGATGTTGACAAACTGGAAAGGGTGCAGCGAAAATTTATGAGGATGTTGCCATTTCTCAAGGGCGTGAGCTATAGGGTGAGGTTGAGCAGGCTAGCACATTTCCTTGGAGTGCAGAGGATGAGGGTTGACCTCATACAAGTGTACAAAATCATGAGAGGAATAGATCAGGTAGACGCAAAGTCTCTTGCCCAGAGTAAGGGAATTGAGAACCAGAGGAATAGGTTTATGGTGGGGGGGATCCACACGAAGGACAATTTTGGATTTATACCAAGCCAATTAACCCACAAACCTGTACATCTGGGAGGAAACCGAAGATCTTGGTGAAAACCCACGCAGGTCACGGGAAGAACGCACAAACTCCGTACAGACAAGCACCCGTTGTCAGAATTGAACCGGGGTCTCTGGTGCTGTAAGGCAGTAGCTCTTCTGCTACACCACCTGTTTTCTGAATAGGCTGCTGCCAGACCCAGTCTCTCCTGTCCTGTCCACTGTTTAATCACACACGAGTGCTTATGTATTAATTGTCACCATTTAGAACATACTAGACTAAGTGCAGACCCGTTGGGTCTGCTCCTCCAACGCAACATTCCACCACTCACCCGTTCCCCCAACGCAACCCGCTCCCCCAACGCAACATTCCACTACTAACCCATAGACCCTAACTGCGCAGGCGCGGCTCATTTCCCCTCATGTTATCAAGGGTAAAGTTAAAAAATATGTAGTCATATACTTTCTTCAGGTTTTGATCACTAGAATGCTGACTGGAGATACAGTGGCTTGCAAAAGTATTCATACCCCTTGAACTTTTCCACATTTTGTCACGTTACAACCACAAACGTAAATGTATTTTATTGGAATTTTATGTGATAGACCAACACAAAGTGCTGCATAATTGTGAAGTGGAAGGAAAATGATACATGGTTTTCAAATTTTTTTACAAGTAAAAAACTGAAAAGTGTGGCGTGCAAAAGTATTCAGCCCCCCTGAGTCAATACTTTGTAGAACCACCTTTCGCTGCAATTACAGCTGCAAGTCTATTGGGGTATGTCACTACCAGCTTTGCACATCTAGAGACTGAAATTTTTGCCCATTCTTCTTTGCAAAATAGCTCAAGGTCAGTCAGATTGAATGGAGAGCGTCTGTGAACAGCAATTTTCAAGTCTTGCCAGAGATTCTCAATTGGATTTAGGTCTGGACTTTGACTGGGCCATTCTAACACATGAATATGCTTTGATCTAAACCATTCCATTGTAGCTCTGGCTGTATGTTTAGGGTCGTTGTCCTGCTGGAAGGTGAACCTCCGCCCCAGTCTCAAGTCTTTTGCAGGCTCTAACAGGTTTTCTTCCAAGATTGCCCTGTATTTGGCTCAATCCATCTTCCCATCAACTCTGACCAGCTTCCCTGTCCCTGCTGAAGAAAAGCATCCCCACAGCATGATGCTGCCACCACCATGTTTCACAGTGGGGATGGTGTGTTCAGGGTGATGTGCAGTGTTAGTTTTCCGCCACACATAGCGTTTTGCATTTAGGCCAAAAACTTCAATTTTGGTCTTATCTGACCAGAGCACCTTCCTCCACATGTTTGCTGTGTCTCCCACATGGCTTGTGGCAAACTGCAAATGGGACTTCTTATGGCTTTTTTTCAACAATGGCTTTCTTCTTGCCACTCTTCCATAAAGGCCCGATTTGTGGAGTGCACGACTAATTGTTGTCCTGTGGACAGATTCTACCACCTGAGCTGTGGATCTCTGCAGCTCCTCCAAAGTTACCATGGCTGCTTCTCTGATCAATGCACTCCTTGCCCAGCCTGTCAGTTTAGGTGGACGGCCATGTCTTGGTAGGTTTGCAGTTGTGCCATACTCTTTCCATTTTCGGATGATGGATTGAACAGTGCTCCGTGAGATGTTCAAAGCTTGGGATATTTTTTTATAACCTAACCCTGCTTTAAACTTCTCCACAACTTTATCCCTGACCTGTCTGGTGTGTTCCTTGGGCTTCATGATGCTGTTTGTTCACTAATGTTCTCTAACAAACCTCTGAGGCCTTCACAGAACAGCTGTATTTATACTGAGATTAGATTACACACAAGTGGACTCTATTTACTAATTAGGTGACTTCTGAAGGCAATTGGTTGCACTGGATTTTATTTAGGGGTATCAGAGTAAAGGGGGCTGAATGCTTTTGCACGCCATACTTTTCAGTTTTTTATTTGTAAAAAAATTTGAAAACCATGTATCATTTTCCTTCCACTTCACAATTATGCGCCACTTTGTATTGGTCTATCACATAAAATCCCAATAAAATACATTTACGTTTGTGGTTGTAACGTGACAAAATGTGGAAAAGTTCAAGGGGTATGAATACTTTTGCAAGCCACTGTAAATGGATATATAGATTGAGATAGAGGTACATGGAATGGCAGATGCTGACTTACACAACACAAAGTGCTGGAGTAACTCAATGGGTCAGGCAACTTCGCTGGAGGGCATGGATAGGCAACCTTTCAGGTCGGGACCCTTCTTCAAACCCATGTATTTAGTTTGAGATAGAGATGGGATGCAAAGGTCAAATATCAGTTACGCCACTCCTTGAACCAGGAAACTATCATAAAGCAACCAGTCAAACCCTGATATTATGCCCAAAAAACAGCCCCACAGAATGCAGAATATTCTGTGTATAGATGTTGTGTGTATAGAAGTGTACTGAGTAAAGAAGTTGGGTCATGTTGCAGTTGTATAAGATGTTGGTGAGGCCAAATTTAGAGTATTGTGTTCAGGAAAGATGTTGTCCAGCTGGAAAGGTTACAGAGAAGATTTACGAGGATGTTGTCAGGACTAGAGGGTGTGAGCTATTGGGAGAGGTTGAATAGGCTGGGACTCTATTCCATGGAACACAGGAGGATGAGGGGTGATCTTATAGAGGTGCGTAAGGGACGACAGATGGCACAATGGGCTAAGTGTTCGGCTGGCGACCGGAAGGTAGTCGGTTCGAATCCCGCTTGGAGTGCATACTGTCGTTGTGTCCTTGGGCAAGACACTTCAGGAAGGCCCTCAGCATCCATAAGGACTCATCACACCCCTGCCACGGTCTGTTTCAACTACTTCCCTCCGGCAGACGTTACAAGGCCTTCTACGCCCGAACCTCCAGACTCAGGAACAGTTTTATCCCAAGAGCTATAGCGGCTCTGAACAGTCTCCCTCAGATGGTCACGTCAATCAATTCAGCTTGTTTATTTATGTATTGTATTTATTTACCTTTCTTGTACATCATTGGAGCTGCACACTAAATCTCGTTGCACTGACGTGCAATGACAATAAAAGATATATTATTATTATTATTATTATTATTCACCCGCCTTTGCCTGTGTGTGAATGTGTGTGAGTGATTGGTGGTGGTCGGAGGGGCCGTAGGCGCAGAATGGCAGCCACGCTTCCGTCAGTCTGCCCAGGGCAGCTGTGGCTACAGAAGTAGCTTACCACCACCGAGTGTGACTGAGGAGTGAATGAATAATGCGATGTAAAGCGCCTTGAGTATTAGAAAGGCGCTATATAAATCCCATCCATTGTTATTATTATTATAAGAACATAAGAGGAATAGATTGGGTAGATGCACAGAGTCCCTTGCCCAAAATATGTGAATCGAGGACCAGAGGACATAGGTTTAAGGTGAAGGGAAAAAGATTTAATAGGAGTCTGAGAGGTAACTTTTTCACACAGAGGGCGGTGGGTGTATGGAACAAACTGCCAGAGGAAGTAGTTGAGGCAGGGACTATCCCACCATTTAAGAAGCAGTTTGACAGGTACGTGGTGAATAGGTTTGGAGGGATATGGTTTGGAGGGATATGGACCAAATGCTGGCAGTTGGGGCTGGTGTAGGGGGGCAAGTTGGACCGAAGGACCTTTTTTTCACATTGCAGCATTTTATGACGATGACTCTAATATTGGCTAGAAAGGCAGGTCTGATGAAACATATCAAGGGAAAGGGAAATGCTGGGAGACATGGGGATGGAGTTTCAGAACTGCAAGCCCGAAGAGTAAAGGAACGATGAACAATGAAGAGGTAAAGAAGGTGAAGTATGCCCAAGGAACCAAAATCCTCCAAATGTCATTTCAGCATTATTTCAACTTGCCGAATAGTGAAAGACCTGATAGAGTGGATGTGGAGAGGATGTTTCCACTAGTGGGAGAGTCTGGGACTGGAGATCATAGCCTTGGAATTAAAAGATGTTCCTTTAGGAAGGAGATGAGGAGGAATTTCTTTAGTCAGCGAGTGGCATTCATTGTCACAGAAGGTTGTGGAGGCCAAGTCAATGGATATTTTTAAGGCAGAGATAGATAGATTCTTGATTAGTATGGCTGTCAGGGGTTATGGGGAGAAGGCAGGAGAATGGTGTTAAGAGGGAGAGATAGATCAGCCATGATTGAATGGCAGAATAGAAATAGGTACACAAAATTGCTGGAGGAACTCAGCGGGTGCAGCAGCATCTATGGAGCGAAGGAAATAGGCGACGTTTCGGGCCGAAACCCTTCTTCAGACTGATCACGGCAGAATAGACATGATGGGCTGAATGGCCTAATTCGGCTTCTATCACTTATACAGTCATAGTGCGTCACAGAGCGACTGTATACAGCACAGGCAAGGGTGCTTTGGCCCAACTCATTCATGCTGAACAAGTTACATAACTGAGTTAGTCCCATTTGCCTGCATTTTGCCCATTCCCTCCAACCCATTCAGTGCATATTCTTGTCCAATTGTTTTTAAACATCATAAATGCACGGTCCGCCTCCACCCCTGGCAGCTCATGTAATACATAGATTCCACGCTCTGTGGAAAATGTTGACTCACAAGTCCCTTTTAAATCTTACCCTCTCAATTAAAACTATAGACTCCACTATCCTAGGGAAATGTGGCTCGTCATCTTATCTATGCCCCTCGTGATTTTATAAACCTCTATGAGTTTACTCCTTAGCCTCCTGTATTCCATAGAAAAAGTCCTAGCCCTGCCAGCCTCTCCTTATAACTCAAACAATCCCGTTTCAGTAACATCCTCTTTTTTGCACACTTTCCAGTTTAATGATCTCCTTTATTTGGCATTGGAAATCTTTAGACGACCCACCCCTGAACCTGATGTGATTACTGTGTCCTCTAAGCACTTTAACTTGCTTGTGCATCACGATCTTTACACACCTCACCTCTGCATATCCTGAGCTGCAGTTTCCCACTGTGTTTGCTCAACTCTAATCCACTGGCTGACATTGTAAAGCGGTAGAATACAATGCTTTGGCAACAAGGTTTACAATCCAGAATACCTCTGGGGCTAATCGTAGGACAGAGTCACATGGCACAGTGGTGCAGCTGGTGGAGCTACCATCTCACAGCGCCAGAGACCTAGGTTTGAATCTGACCTCGGGTGCTGACTGCCTGGAGTTTGCACGTTCTCCCTGTGGCCGTACGGGTTTGATCCAGATGGTCTGTTTCCTTCCACATCCCAAAGACGTGGAGTTTAGGAGGTTAATTGGCTTCTGTAAATTACCGCTAAGTGTGTACAACTAATGTGTAAATGGGTCATCGATGGTAGGCGTGGACTCAGTGGGTCAAAGGGTCGGTTTCCACGCTGTATCTCTAAACTAAACTAAACAAATGCTTTATTTTCTGAAGAAGGGTCCAGACGCAAAATCTTTTTTCACCCATCCTTTTTCTCCAGAGAAATACTGCCTGACCCGTCTAGTTACTCCAGCACTTTCTGCCTATCTATAGCATAAACCAGCATCTGCAGTACCTTGTTTCTACTTTATTTTGGAACTACATAAAGAATACTGATATTATTGGACCTGTTTGAAGGTGCAAATGCTAAAGTCCTTCCTGCTCCCTCAAGTTCCCATTACTTTTCACTGGGTTAAACTGATAGGGAAAAATAGGAGTGTTTAAGAAAGAACTGCAGATGCTGGAAAAATCGAAGGTAGACAAAAATGCTGGAGAAACTCAGCGGGTGAGGCAGCATCTGTGGAAAGAAGGAATAGGCGACGTTTCGGGTCGAGACCCTCCTTCAGACTCTAGGCGACATTTCGAAGTGTCTCGACCCGAAACGTCGCCTATTCCTTCTCTCCATTGATGCTGCCTCGCCCGCTGAATTTCTCCAGCATTTTTGTCTACCTGGGGAAAATAGGAGGATCATGTCAATTAGCAGGAAACAAAATACCTGGTCAGTGAGTGAATATGAGCAGTTCGCGAGTGAGAACATAGATAAAGAAAACACAGACACAAGAATGTGGAGTTGTCTCTTTTTTTGTCTACAAACTACTGGAAGTACTCAGTGGATCAGGCAGCATTTGTGGAAGTAACAGAGAGACAAGGACCCTTCTGCAGACTGATATTTTATGTCTATATTGTAACTCAATAAGTTGAAATAGTTTACAGCTTATCCTCATGGTCACACTATTGGAAACTTCTCCTCTCCTACACCTTCCATGCAGCTTAAAACAAAGTGTTGGAGGAACTCAATGAATCAGCAATTTCTGTGGAGGGAAATGAACAAACAATATATCGGGACAGGTCCCTTCTTCAAATTGCCCTTTAGTCCCGACCCAAAACTTTGTATTCCCATTTCCCTCCACTGAAGCTGCCTGACCTGCTGAGTTTGCACTGCATTGAGTTATTTGCACTATATTGGCTTCTATTTAAGCTCCGGAGGGCTGTGACCGCCGACTCCAACATCCAAGGAGCTGTGGCTGCGGGAGTCCAGCCGTGGGCGGCGCTGGATTTAAAACACCGCGGAGCCTGGGATCCGAGATCGCCAGAGTCGGAGCTCCAGCCATCGCGGCCTGAGGACTTCGGGAGCCGCGGTCTCCGTGGAGGAAGCGGCCGCTCCAGACATTTCCAAGCCGCTGAAGAGTGTTCGCCCGACGCCGGTGTTCCAGCTTCCCGGCAAGAGGGCCTGAAAACATCGGACTGGCTGCAAGGCCACAAATTGGGCCCCGACCTCGGGTGGTCACAGAGGAAGAGGACTAAACTTTCTGGTGCCTTTCCCCACAGTGGACATTTTTGATTCTGTTGTGGGGGGATGTTTGTGTTGAATTCTATAATGTGTTGTGTCATTTTTCTTTTTGAAATTTTTTTCTATGGATGTACGGAAACTTAAATTATTTACTTTATGTAAAGCACTTTGGTTTCAACGCGTTGATTTAAACATGCTATATAAATAAAACTTACTTACTTACTTAATTGATTGATTTTTATTTTTGATTATCATGTTATCTAGTGAATAGTCTGGTTACAAATCCTTTATACCGCTGCTGCAAGATAGAATATTATTGTTCCATTTCGGGGCATATGACAATAAAAAACTCTTGACTCTTTCTTGGCTAGCTCCACCACTATTTTTTGCTCAAGATTCCAGTATCAGTAGACTCTTGTGCTCCATGTAGTTTAACAGGCTTATTTTCTCTCCTTCCTGTTGCAGCCTGACCTGATGAGTATGTCCAGCATTTTCTGTTTTTATTTTAATTTCCCAGTCTCTGTATTGTTGTAGTTTATTTTATTTTAGAGATACAGCACGGAAACAGGCCCTTCGGCCCGCTGGGTCCGCACTAACCAACGATTCCCCCACATTAACACTATCCTACACACACTGGGGACAATTTACAATTTTTACCAAAGCCAATTAGCCGACAAACCTGTACACCTTCGGGGTGTGGGAGGAAACCGGTGCTCCTGGAGAAAGCCCACGCAGGTCACAGGGTGAAGGTACAAACACAATACAGACAGCACCCGCAGTCAGGATCGAACCCAGGTCTCTGGAGCTGTGAGAACACCGTGCGGCTCAATTTGTTGATTTTCAACCTCATGTTTGGGTCAACATGCTAAACATGGCCGGTCACTGTGGAATGGAAAAACATAGAGACATAGAAACATAGAAGATAGGTGCTGGAGATGGCCATTTGGCCCTTCGAGCCAGCACCGCCATTCAATATGATCATGGCTGCTTTCTCCCCATATCCCATGATTCCGATAGGCCTAATCCAGTTATATCCAAATCTCTCATGAATACATCCAGTGAATTGGCCTCTGCCTTCTGTGGCAGAGAAGTCCACAGATTCACAGCTCTCCAGGTGAAAATTGCCAAATTGAAAACTAAATTAATCTAAGGAAAGATCGAGGTGAAAACAACCATGGTAAAGTAATAAAAGTCTCTTCTTTCAAGCCCATTGGGATGAACTTATCCTTCTCTTTTTTTTTTCACTTAAATTTTTATTGATTTTTAAGAGATATTTTCAAAACAGTGCAACACCATCACCATAAATAAAACAAAGTAAGAAAAACAGCAATCAAAATAAAAAAATAAGTAGATGGGGAAAAAAAAAAAAAAAAAGTGAATAAAATAAAATAAAATTGGAATAAGACCGTGTGGTTCACTTACCAAATTAAAAAAAGAAAAACCATTACATTGATTAGTTATCTGGAGATAATTCAACATTCATACAAACATACCATCTAGTTCTATATAACGCAATCTTCCCATATCTAGCTCGGCATTTATCTACTTGGTGTCATGGCTCAAATAAACAGTCCATTTTCCCCAGATCTTCTCAAATGAATTCTCCTTGACTCTCAAGGAATATGTCAATTTCTCCATATTAAAGATGTCTCGCACAATTTCTAACCACTGTTCCTGTTTTGGACTTTTTTCATTAAGCCACTGCCTGGTAATGGCCTTCTTACTTGCTGCAAGCAAAACTTTAATCAAATATGTATCTTCTATTTTTACACTATCTTTAATACGCCCCAGATACATCACAGGGCAGGTATTTGGGATTTTATAACCCAAGATATTATTTACAGCTGCATTAACATTTTCCCAGTATGGCCTTATCTTTACACAGTTCCAGAAAATATGCGAGTGGTCTGCCTCCGTACTCCCACACAGCCTCCAACAGTGTTGTTGGACAGCAAGTTGTCTGCTTTTTATTTTGGGTGTTATAAAAAAGCGAGATAGATTCTTCCAGCAAAATTCTCTCCATACTCGTGAGCTTGTGGATGAACATTGTGTTTCACACATTTGATACCATTCTTCTTCTGTTATTTGAATCTTTAATTCTGCTTCCCATTTTGTTTTTATGTAGAGCATTGATTCTCCCCCGCTTTCCACCAGAGCTTGGTAGAAAGCAGAGATGACCCGAGACCCCTTCTGTTTGTATGCATCCACAATCACCTTGATCACATTATTTGTAGTTTCATCTAGTTCTGGCCTTATCTCTTTTATAAAGTAGTCTCTTAATTGCAAGTATCTAAAAAAATCTTTGTTTTCGAGACCATACTTTGACTTTAAATCTTGGAAGCTCATAAACTCGCCATTTTCTGAAACTGTATACATTGCCGTTATGCCTTTTTGTGCCCATTCTTTGAATTTTGAATCATACACCCCTGGCTTTGAGTCATATGCGAACCACTTCAATGCGTGAACCCCTCTTTTTAATTTGTATTTTTCCACTATAACATTCCATATTTCTAACGTAAATGCTACTATTGGATCCATAGCATGTCTCAAAGCCCCTCTCAGATATTTGTCTCCCACCAAAATCTGGGTCTGGTAACCCTGTATCTACCTTTCCATTTCTTTCCATCGAGATTCATAATCAGGTCTACACCAACAAGCCAGAGGTCTGAGTTGAGCTGCATAAAAGTATTTCTTCAGATTTGGTAAAGCCATTCCACCCTTGTTTTTCGGCAGTTGAAGTGTTGTTAATTTTATTCTTGGTTTTTTGCTATTCCAAATGAATCTAGAGATCATTTTATCCCAGGCTATGAATTTATCTCGGGGAACATTAATTGGGAGAGATTGGAATAATTATAGTAGTTTAGGTAGGATATTCATTTTTACCGTTTGTATTCTGGCACTGAAGTCTAGAGGAAGGGTCGACCACCTCTCAACATCCTTTTTGATGTTTTCTTCAATTTTGTTATAATTAGTTTCAAACAAGTTGGAAAGTGTTTTGGTTATAGTTACACCAAGATACTGCATCGTTTTAGAGTTCCATTTCAGATTATATGCATCTCTGATTTGTTGGGATGGAAAATAATTGAATGAAAGAATTTGTGTTTTTGTTATATTCAATTTATACCCTGAGTAGTATCCATATGTTTCAAATAGGTTCATTAGATTTGGGAGACATATATCTGGTCGTTCAAGAAAAATAATGATATCATCAGCGAAAAGACCAATTATATGTTCTTTCGCCCCTATTTTGACCCCCTGCAGGTCTTCTCTCTGCCTTATTGCTTGTGCTAAGGGTTCGATATACAAAACGAAGAGAGTAGGAACTTATCCTTCTCAAATGTCTTTTTCTCCGTGCCTTCTCATGGTCTGATCATCAGGTCAGTCCGGTTGGCTTCAGATGAGTCAAAAACTGATAGCCTTTTCATAACTCTCTGATTTTTTTTTCAAACAGGAAGATCTTTTGGTAAATGCGTCCAAGAGCCTATGCTATATCTTCATCTGAAAACAAAATTTCCTTGCTGACATTAGTCATTGTTTGGAGTGGCACCACATTCTGGAAATAAATGTAAATCTAGTGATTGTGAGCAGGATACGGGACAGAGCCAGACTAACCATGGCAGCCCATAGCCATGGTGACTCCAGATTGTTTTTATATCACTGTGCTATAAAATGAGTCACTACCGTGCAACCCTGCATCCGTTCTTTGTGAGCCGGAGAACCAAAGTTGATGATTTGATCACTTTAAATATGACTTGCTCAATGGATAGATACAAAATGCTGGAGTAACTCAGTGGGTCAGGCAGCATGGCTGGAGAAAAGCTATAGGTGACGTTTCGGATCAAGACCCTTCCTCGGATTGAGAGTCAGGGGAGAGGAAAACTAGTGGTACGGAAAGGTACAGAACAAATCAGAGCCGGTGACTCAAGAAAGGTGGAGCCCACAATGGTCCGTTGTTGGCCGTGAAAGAGGTGATAACGATGGGATGCAAAGAGTGAAACCAGCAAGACGACTGGAGTGGGGGAGGGACAGAGAGAGAGGGTATGCAAGGGTTACTTGAAATTAGAGAAATCAATATTTATACCACTGGGTTCTAAGCTATCCCAGCGAAATATGAGGTGTTGTTCCTCCAATTTGCGTGTGGCCTCACTCTGACAGTGGAGGAGGCCCAGGACAGTAAAGGTTAGTATGGGGATGGGAAGGGGACATGAAATGTTTGGCAACTGGGAGATCACGAATCCCAGGAGATTTATGTTTATCATTGGTGTAACCCAGCAACTGTAGTTATTTCCTACACTTATTTGCTCACTAATTTGGTTTGCTTTATAGGTCTCTGTCTTTTCGCTCCCATGTAGGATGTGGATGTGTATAGATTTCTGCTAGCATAGGTTCAATGGGCTGAACAACCAGAATTTCATTGTTGACAATAATGTTATTGTGCCGTAACATTTAAGAAACATTCAGACAGATACATGGATAGGACAAGTTTGGAGGGATATGGGCCAAATGCTAGCAGGCCAAATTTGGGGCGGCCACGGTGGTGCAGTGGTAGAGTTGCTGCCTTACTGTGCTTGCAGCGCCGGAAACCGGGTTTGATCCCGTCTACGGGTGCTGTCTACGTAGTTTGTATGTTCTTCCCGTGACCGCGTGGGTTTCCTCTGAGATCTTCGGTTTCCTCCCACACCAAATACATACAGGTATGTAGGTTAGATGGCTTTGTGCATGTGTAAATTGTCCCTAGTGTGTGTAGGATAGTGTTAATGTGCGGGGATCGTGGTCGGTGCAGACTCGGTGGGCCGAAGGGTCTGTTTCCGCCCTGAATCTCTAAACTAACCTAAACTAAAAAGGTGGGACTAGTGTTGATGGGACATGTTGGTTGGTGTGGGGAAGTTGGGCTGAAGGACCTGTTTCTACACTGTATGACTATGACTCTAATTACCATGCTTTTCTTTGGTGTAGCTCTTAGGGTGAACAGTCTTCTGCGACGGGTTCTGTGATGTTTGGTGGACTGTGTCGGGTGGGAGGACCCGTTGCTCCTCCCGTGCAGCAGGTGGCGCTGCATAGGACAAAGGGAGATGTTTTGTAGGGATGTTTTGTATATAGTTTATCCTGTCTGTGGACAGTGTGTGTGCAGCCATTCTGAGTTGTCTTGCTGCCGGCATTGAGTAAAGCATCAAAGACTTCTGTTGGAAATTAAAGACTCTCAAGTTTTGTGCAGACCTAGAAAACGAACACGAAAGATTCACTCAACCATTCTCTGCCTCCCTCATTTGAAAGTTTCTTTCTCATGTGTTAATGGCCGATGTATTCTTCCCTGCGTTCACCCTGTCGAGATCTTGTTCTATATGCAACTGTCGGGAGTGACCTTCAACACTGTGTTAATGCCACCAATTCCCAAGTCCGTGATCCAAGGTGGCTGAATAGCATTCAGGATGTAACCATGTAACCATGTAACACTTACAATTTGAATTTAACACGAGCTTCAGCTCTTCACCTGAAACTGTGTAGGAAGGAACTGCAGCTGCTGTTTTCAACCGAAGATAGATACAAAAAAAAGTAACTGGAGTAACTCAGCGGGACAGGCATCTCTGGAGAGACGGAATGGGTGACCTTCTTCAGACAGTCTCGACCAGAAACGTCACCCATTCCTTCTCTGCTGAGATGCTACCTGTCCCGTTGAGTTACTCCAGCTTTTTGTGTCTATCACCTGAAACTGTGCTGGGTTTCAAATCTCACATTTGTGATTCATTCAAGGTTGACAGCACTGTGCCTGTCTCTCAGGATTCAGGGAGGGGAATGCATGGAACCTGTAACCGTCTGAAGTTTACCATCAATATCAACACCAGAGAAATATCTGCAGCCACCTACTGTACGTGAAAGGTCAATGACTTAGTCTTTCATTTAAGCATGAATGTGATTGATTCTGCCCAACTTCTCATACATAAATACAGGACATTAGATTTCCTGGTGACATGCCAGTCTTCACATTTCAAGACAAACTGGTCCTTCTGTCATATTTCAGTGTCACAGCGTTTAATTCTCCCCCTTCTTGGCATTTGATTGAAGTCATGAACTTGCCGACTGCAGCAACTGTGTTAATGAGAAAATTGAGAGTCGTGACCCAGAGCAAACACTTGAATGGCAAAATCTGCATGGGAAATCTCTGATGGAAGAAAACAAAAGCTGCGTAGGAGTGTGTTTTGGACAGTGTCACTGTCTGGGGGCTCTGGTGACTGCGAACCGCTTTGTTTTTGTGGTTGATGATACCTACCAAGCCCCTTTAGCTTTGTGCTGCAGCTTTGTATTGTGGCCTCCTCATCTGTCTCTTGTTCTCCACACAAAAGCCCTTGTGGGGAATTCTGCGCAGTGGCTGCAGGCTGTAACAAATCACTTCTCCATGGTAGATTGTAACTCATTGAACAAACCTGTATGATAGCCATGATAACCATTCGAGAAAAAAAAAGCTTCCCATAAGCGACGTGCTCCAGATGAGGGCACTGGCGATGTCGGACTGGGAAATGCAGAGCTGAAGATCCCAAGGTCAACTCATTGTCTGTGTTGAATTACCGTGTGACAGGTGGGGAGCGGAACCAGCTCCCTCGGCGCTTTTGGGCAAAGGTATCCCATCCTGATCACTATCAGGGACCCGTGTTGGAAAATACAGTGCTTGGAAATGTAGTGTAGGAAGCAACAGCAGATGCTGGTTCATAGCGAAGATACACACAAGTAACTCAATGGAGTAACTCAGAGGGCATCTCTGGAGAAAAAGAATGAGTGGCATTTTGCATTTTGGGTCTCACTGTCAGAATGAGGCTATACGCAAATTGGAGGAAGAGCACCTTGTATTTCACTAGGGCAGCTTACAACCCAGCGGTATGTACGTTGATTTCTTTCCTCTTAAGTAACTCCCTGCCTTTCCTCTTCCCCCCTTCCTCTGTGCTAGATGTCCAACTAGTACCCCTGTTCGCATCCTTGTATCTCTTCGTTATCATCTCTTCACCATTATGGGCTCCACCCTTCCTTGGTCATCGGTTACCAGCCCTGCTCTGTTCTGGCTTTTTCTTACATCCAGTTCCCTCCCCCCTACTTTCAGTCTGAAGAAGGGTCCTGACCCGAAACGTCATCCATCCTATTTTACCCACTTAGTTATTTCAGCATGTTGGCTCTATATACAGTGCCTGGAACTGTTTCCCTGCTGGTAGCTCTGTACAGTAGCATTAGTGTGGTGATGTTACTGGAATTAATTTCAGAGACAGAATACATTGATTTCAGAGCATCGATGCTGCTATATAGCACATTGTGTGGTGCAGTCCGTAGATGAGCTACTAGAATCCTTTAAAATGACTCGGGCAACAATTTAGGGTGGTGCAGCGGTAGTGTTGCTGCTTTACAGGGTCAGAGACCCAGGTTCGATCCTGACGATGGACGCTGTCTGTACAAAGTTTGTACGTTCTCCCTGAGACCTCGTGGGTTTCCTCCAGCTACTCCGGTTTCCTCCCACATTCCAAAGTCATGTAGGTTTGTAGGTTAAATGGCCTCTGTAAATTGCCCCTAGCGTGTAGCATGCAAAAGTGGAATGATATAGCAAGTGAGCGGATTCGGTGGGCCAAAGGGCCTGTTTCCATGCTGTATCTCAAAAACAAAATATAACAATATCGTACCAGGAAAAAAATTATTCTCACTCGTTTGACATGGTTTTATTGATCGGTCCCTATAAAATTATGACCAGCTGTGTGATTGTCACTGTTTCGCTGTTATTGGGAGTGATATATATTCAGCAGTCCACTACTGTTGATCCGAATCTCTCTCACAATCAACATGGCAGTAGAAGGTGTTCATGGATGCGAAGCTGGTTTAGGACATACTAAAGCTCTTAAAAAAATCAGTATGAATGCAAGTTTTCATGGAGTCAAATAGAAAGGCAACACAGAAAAAATATCCATTATAATCAGTCAAAGTCAGACAGCCCATTTTCTCTCTGCTAACCTCTCACCCCCCTCTCACCCTTCCATTCATGTCCCCATCTCTGCTCCAGTCTCCATCTCCAGAGTCTTGCTGCATTCACATTGCCATTCTTGGTCAATGGCTCCATCTTTAAACGTAACCAATTAGTCAGTTTCCAGTCCTAGCTGCAGCCCTCTTTGAAAAGAGCACTTTGGCTCATTTGTGTTATGATTGAGGCACTACATACATGGAAGTTATTTCCATTCTTGTGTAATATGTTTAACTTTTGCAATGTCTGTTTATATGAATAATGGGTTCCTGTACGGCAGAAGCCAACAAAACTGTTTACTCCGGTTTGTGTTAACAAAATACATCCCATGGTGCACTCCACCTTAAAATCTTTGTTTAACAGGACTGACATTTGACATTTAAACGGAAAACAATTTGTGGGGGATGTCTTTTTTAGCAGGGTCATGCTTTGGTACAGATGCTTTCATGATACAGTATCCAACTGTATCCCTTAGTGGTATATGAGTCAATGGAAATATTGGCATTCATTTCAGTGTCTAATTCACAACTAGATTCATGCTATCGTGCCTGAAGACAGGATTACAAAGACTCGGCAGACTGCAGGACATTAGGAGGTCAGAATCAGGTTTTTAAAGCAGCAGTGTGTTTTTTTTCTTCTCTCCAAAGTTCAGTTTCAAACTTATTTAACATCCTGCACTGAGACACACGGTCAACTTTTGTAAACCCTTCCAGCTGAGAACTTTCCATAATTCTTTAAGTGACTCAAATGGTAACAATCTGATGTGTACCGTAAGTGACTTAACCTTCTAATACTGATGGGAATGTTTGAATGAACTGTGATCAGTGGGTTATTTTTACATTTGTTTGACTTAGGCTGCAATATTTTGATTTAAAGCTAGAAAAACATAGAAGAGTACAAACACAAAATGCTGGAGTAACTCAGCGGGACAGGCAGCATTTCTGGAGAGAAGGAATGGGAGAGTTTCGGGTCGAGACCCTTCTGCAAAGCGACATCAGGAAGGAGAGAGATAGATAGATAAGGTAGTGTGAAACATGGAGATCAAGGAAAATGTAGCATTGTCGTTGTTAAATCATTGTCAGCTGGGAGAAGGTAACAACAAAGCTGAGATAAAATGTAGTCGGAGACAGTAAGACATTGGAGAACTGGGAAGGGTGAGGGATGGAGAGAGAGGGAAAGCAAGGGTTACTTGAAGTTAGCAAAGTCAATGTTCATACCGCTGGGGTGTAAGGTGCTCAAGCAAAATATGAGGTGCTGTTCCTCCAATTTGTGCTGGGTCTCACTCTGACAATGGGGGATTTCCCCCTCCCATCCCAACACCGACCTTTCGGCCTGGGCCTCCTCCATTGTCAGTTACTTCTGCATTTTGTTTCTATCATTGGTTTAAACCAGCATCTGTAGTTCCTTCAGTCACATAGAAAAGTACAGCACAGAAACAGACCCTTCAGCCCAAAATGTCAGTGGCAAACATGACAAGACATGCTGAGCTCTTCTGCCAGCATTAGATCCACATCCCTCCATTCCCTGCACATCCAAGTGCCAATCTAAAAGCCTCTGTAAAGCCATTATCATATCTGCTTCCACCTCAACCCCTGGCAGTGTGTTCCTGGCACGCACCACCCTCTGTGTAATAAAACTGCCCTGTACTAACTCTGTACTGACAGCACCCGCAGTCAGGATCAAACCTGGGTCTCTGGCGCTGTAAGGCAACAACTCCACCGCTGCACCACCGTACCCTTCCTATCTATCTTTACCAAAGAAGAAGATGGTGTTGAAGACTCAGTAAAGAAAGATATAATTTTGGTATTAAATAATGTAAACATTGATAAAGAAGAGGTAATAGAAAAGCTGGTGGTGATGTGATGCATCATGGGCTGTTCAGGGAAATGCAAGTGGAAATTACACAACTATTGGTCGTACCTTTCCAAATATTGATTAGTCATGCGGCCTGAGGACCAGAGAATTGCAAATAGAGTCATAGAGTTATACAGCATGAAGAATGTGTCCATGCAGACCAGGATGCCTTTTTAACAAATGGCATTCAAATCTATTCCCTCTTAAATATTGTTATCATATCTGCTTCCATCACCTCCCCAGGCAGCATGCTCCAGGCATCCACCAATCTTGGTGTCAAAACATTGGAGAACTTTCCAGTTTTCTTCTTGCCTCCAATCAGTCTGAAGTAGGGTCTTGACCCAAAACCACCTTTCCTTGTTCTCCAGCAATGTATCATGTGGGACAAGCCTTCAATAAGAAGAAAAAGAGGGAGAGAAGCCTATCATAAGCATGGGTGGGGAAGAAGTGTACCTTAACAGGCCAAGAGAGAACTGACATTAGTTAGTTTAGTTTATTGTCACGTTTACCAAGATACAGTCAAAAACTTTTGTTGCGTGCTATCCAGTCAGTGGAAAGACGGGTGCTGTCTGTACGGAGTTTTACGTTCTCCCCGTGGCCTGTGTGGGTTTTCTCCGAGATCTTCGGTTTCCTCCCACACTCCAAAGACGTACAGGTTTGTAATTTAATTGGCTTGGTAAATGTAAAAATTGTCCCTAGTGGGTGTAGGATAGTGTTAATGCGCGGGATCGCTGGTCAGCGTGGACCCGGTGGGACGAAGGGCCTGTTTCCGTGCTGTATCTCTAAACTACACTAAACTAAATACATAATTATAATGGAGCCATTCACAGTGTGTAGATATATATGATAAAGGAATAACGTTTGGTGCAAGGTAAAGCCAGTGAAGTCCAATCAAAGATAGTCCGAGGGTCACGAATGAGGTAGATAGAAGTTCAGGAGTGTTCCAGTTGTAGTAGGATCATTCAGTTGACCTTAAAAGACACAAGTAAAATTAGGCAGGTTTGGGAGAAAACTATATTCCAACCATGTGGGGCAGAAAACTATACTGAGAGCAAATGAGTGTGTGAGAGCTTATTTTATCAGCCTGTGGACAACAGTGGCAATCTCAACCTGCAACAGGAACAGGGGTGATATTGGGTTAGTGATTTGTGGGACATAGATTTTCCCGGGCGGCTGAACAGGTGGGTACATTTCCGGAGCAGTGAATGGACAAGGAGTGATGACTGTAACGGGTTCTTCCTGTGTCTTTACTTGACAGGAAAGATTGGTGAATTTAGCAATGAAAAGTTGATATTCATGCTGGCAGAATCACTGATGTATGGAACAAGCTGCCAGAGGAGGTAGTTGAGGCTGGGACTATCCCAACGCGTAAGAAAACGTTAGACAGGTACATGGATAGGACAGGTTTGGAGGGATATGGACCAAGCGCAGGCAGGTGGGACTAGTGTAGCTGGGATATGTTGGCCGGTGTGGGTAATTTGGGTCAAAGGGCCTGTTTCCACACTGTATCACTCTATGACTCTTTGATAGAGGACAGATGACGTACAATGTTTTGCATTCAGCAGTAAAATGCCAGGGTCAAGAATATTTCAACACTGGAGTGTGTACCATTTCATCAAATGCGTAGAACAGACTTTGCTTTCGAATCTAAACTATTTCATGAAGCTTTCCAAGGAGATGATACTATGGTTGAGACCCATGTGATACTGTCAGTACTGGTGCTGAATGCAGACATAACATGGAATAGCATTAACGTCTTGCCTTTCATTAACAAGCCAGAGGCTAACCCAAATTGTTACCATGTGGATGGAAGAACTAAATTCTATTGAATAGACTTTTCGGGCTTTAGACTTTAGAGAAACAGTGTGGAAACAGGCACTTCGGCCCACTGAATCAACACCGACCAGCGATCATCCCATACTTCTACACCCCATTCCTTCTATCCAGAGATGCTGCCTGTCCTGCTGAGTTACTCCAGCAATTTATGTCTATATTCAGTGTAAACCAGCATCTGCAGTTCCTTGATACACACCCCGTACTATCCTACACACTAGAATAGTTTATTGTCACAGGTTGCGAGGGAATGATAGATCAGCCATGATTGAATGGCAGAGCAGATTTGATGGGCCGAATGGCCTAATTTTTCTCCTACGTCTTGTGAACTTATGAAAATGTGTCCATAATAATCAACTCTGGAAGTGTTTTACAATTTTACAATAACAGTCATGATCACAATGAATGGCGGTGCTGGATCGAAGGGCCGAATGGCCTCCTCCTGCACCTATTTTTTATGTAATGGACACAAGGCAGAGTGCAATTATAGACCTGGAATTTTCTTGGAGTGGCCACAGTTCCAGCAAAATCCCAGTAATGAAATCGAATCAGCTCCAAGCAGAATTTTGTTGAAGGTTATCCAGAGGATAAAATAATTTATATTCATGCAGGATGCTTCACATGCTCGATTTGGCCTAATGTTGTGGCCTTTCCTTTGGCCTTTGGGGCAATGGCAAGGGGAGAGTTCAGCCCTTTCATGTTTACGAGTACAGTGTGTAATTGTTATGTTGTGTGACAGGCAGCTAGAGGTCCAGATCATTGATAATGTGACAGAAGTTCAAATCTCACCATAGCAAGTGGGGGAATTGAAATTCAAATGATTGAATAAATCTGGAATGGAAATAAAACTATTTTCTGTAATTGTAACCGTGAAACTACTGGATTGTTGTTGAAGACTCATTTGGTCCACTATTGGCCCTCCCAGGAATGGAATTGCCATCGTTTTCTGATCTGGCCTATCCCTGACGCCAAGTCCAAAAATGTGGTTGACTCTCAACTATCTGCTCAATTCCAATGCTGGCTTTGCAAACAAGGGCTACATTACATGAATGAAAATAATCCCTTTTCCTTACCCTTACTTCTCCTTCGGGGTGGAGAGGGAGGGGGAGGTTGTGAAGAGGAGAATCCCTGACATTAGTACGCAGAGCACTGATTCCCGCTATTCTGTGCCAGTTAGTAGTGGGGGAAAGCTGTCTGAGCTGTTGCTCCAGCTAACATCTTGACTAGAAGAGAGGTAAAGAGAGAGAGAGAGAGAGAGAGAGAGAGAGAGAGAGATAGAGAGAGAGAGAGAGGGGGAGAGAGAGAGAGAGGGGAGAGAGAGAGAGAGAGAGAGAGAGAGAGAGAGAGAGAGATAGAGAGAGAGAGAGAGCGAGAGAGAGGAGAGAGAGATGGAGAGAGAGGAGAGAGAGAGGAGAGAGAGGTGGGGAGAGAGAGAGAGAGAGAGAGAGAGAGAGAGAGAGAAAGAAAGAGAGAGAGAGAGAGAGAGAGAGAGAGAGAGAGAGAGAGAGAGAGAGAGAGAGAGAGAGAGAGAGAGAGAGAGAGAGAGAGAGAGAGAGAGAGAGAGAGAGAGAGAGAGCAAGAGAGCCAGAGATTGAGAGAGAGTGGAGGGAGAGGGGGGGAGAGAGGGGGGGGAGAGAGGGGGAGAGGAAGGGGAGGAGAGGGAAGGAGGAGAGGGAAGGAGGAGAGGGAGGGGGGAGGAGAGGGAGGGGGGAGGGAGGGGGAAGGGAGGGGGAGAGGGAGAGAGAGGGAGGGGGAGAGGGGGAGGGAGGGGGAGGAGAGGGAGGGAGAGATGTCTGAAGTAAATGGAAAGGGCTGGAGAAGAAGGATCTACAGTGGCTAGAATAGCAGTTTCTTGAAGCTGTCCATTTAATGACAGGATTGTGCAGTGCAGACAGAGGCCATTTGACCTATCATTCCTTCAACACAGTCCCCTGATTAGAGCCCCATGCTCATACCCTTTCCCCCAAAGGACTGCAACTTTATTTACTTTGTACATTCATCCAGTTTCTATTTGAAAGTTATTAATGAACCAGTTTCCAATGCTTTTTCAGGCAGTGGATTCCAAATCAAAATAACTTGTTGTGCTGAATGTATTTCCCTCATCAAACTTTGGTTCCTTTGCTAATTAAATTAAATCCATTATCAGTCACTAATCGTCTGACCGATAAAAGCAGTTTTCCCTTAACTACCCCGTTCTTCCCTGCCGTGATGAATTTTCCAAGTTTGTCAGTCTGTCCAAGACAAACGTCTTCAGTCATTCCCAGGGCAGCATGGTGGCGCAGGGGTAGAGCTACTGCCTTTTTTATGCCTCTGTCCCACTTAGGAAACCTGAACGGAAACCTCTGGAGACTTTGCGCCCCACCCAAGGTTTCCGTGTGGTTCCTGGAGGTTTTTGTCAGTCTCCCTACCTGCTTCCACTGCCTGCAACCTCCGGCAACCACCTGCAACCTCTGGGAACCACACGGAAACCTTGGGTGGGGCGCAAAGTCTCCAGAGGTTTCCGTTCAGGTTTCCTAAGTGGGACAGGGGCATTACAGCACCAGAGACCCGGGTTTGATCCTGACTACGGGTGTTGTCTGTACGAAGTTTGTACGTTCTCCCCGTGAGCTGCGTGGGTTTTCTCCGATATTTTCGGTTCCCTCTCTCCCACACTCCAAAGACATTAATTGGCTTGGTATAAATGTATAGATGTAAAAACTGTCCCAAGTGTATGTAGGGTAGTGTTAATATGCAGGGATCTTGGTGCAGACTCAGTGGGCCGAAGGGCCTGTCTCCGCACTGTTTCTTTCAATTAAACTAAACTGTGATTGAAGTGAGGAATTGAGGCCCACTCCAAGAGTTCAATGATTCAAATTGCTCAAACACCTCAGCTCTAAAGGGAACATAAATACCAATACAAATGCAGGATTAATTCTGAACGTGTTATTAACACACTTACCCAAGGAAGGACATCTGTTGAAGTGTATTCACAGTTTGTTTCCAGCATTTACACACAGCTAGATCCCATAAACTACAAATGAGATGAATAGTCAGTTTGTAATTATAGTTGAGGGAGTCATGGTGGAATGTTGATGAACTGGCTAACAGTGTCGAGCAGCATCACAGATGCTCTTAGGTACACAAACAGGCTGGAGAAACTCAGCGGGTGCAGCAGCATCTATGGAGCGAAGGAAATAGGCAACGTTTCGGGCCGAAACGTTGCCTATTTCCTTCGCTCCATAGATGCTGCTGCACCCGCTGAGTTTCTCCAGCATTTTTGTGTACCTTCGATTTTCCAGCATCTGCAGTTCCTTCTTAATCACAGATGCTCTTGTCCAGCATAGGCTGAGTTGCTGTGTTAGAATCAGATTCAGATTTAGATTCAGATTCAGATTAGTTTATTACCATATTCATTAGTTTAGTTTAGTTTAGATTAGATTAGTTTCCAGATACATCTTGGAAACAGGCTCTTCGGCCCACTGAGTCACGTTCATACCTTGTAGGAGCAGAATTAAGGGCCAGTCCCACTTTCACGAGTTATTCACGAATTCTCCTGAGTTTTCCCCTTGGTTCAAACTCGCAGAATGTTTGTAACGAGTCCGTAGGAGGCTGTAGGAGTCCATAGATATATCGTAGCGGCTCGTTATGCCAGCCGTAGGTACTCGTGGCATCAGGTAAGTCGGGACGTTTTTTCCTGCCCGATAAAAAATGTCCACGAGTAAAAAAATGATTGGGATGAAAGAAATTGTAACTTTTTACTCGTAAGGAGGGCATCGAAATAGTTGTGGGAATTCGTAGACATACTCGTAGGAATCCGTAGGAGTTTGTGAACATAGTCGTGGAAGGTCGTAGATTACCACGATCTTGATTTTTTTTTTTGGTCCTTTAAACTCGGCAGAGGTTTTGAATTAAGTTGTGTAAGTGGGACAGGCCCTTTCGGCTTTCCAGCCCATCAAGTCAACTCCGCCATTCAATCACGGCTTTTCTATCTTTCCCTCCACTCAACCCCATTCTCCTGCCTTTTCCCAATAATGATTGACACCATTACTAGTCAAGAATATATCAATCTTCACCTTAAAAATATCAATTGACGGCCTCCACAGCCTTCTGTGGCAATGAATTCCACAGATACACAACCCTGGCAGACAGGAAACAAAGATTAGGGATTAACGGGTTCCTTTCAGAATGGCAGGCAGTGACTAGTGGAGTACCACAAGGCTCGGTGCTAGGACCGCAGCTATTTACAATATACATCAATGATATCGATGAAGGGATTCAAAGTAACATTAGCAAATTTGCAGATGACACAAAGCTGGGTGGCAGTGTGAACTGTGAGGAGGATGCTATGAGAATGCAGGGTGACTTGGACAGGTTGGGGGAGTGGGCAGATGCATGGCAGATGAAGTTTAATGTGGATAAATGTGAGGTTATCCCCTTTGGTATTAAAAACAGGAAGGCAGATTACTATCTAAATGGTGTCAAGTTGGGAAAAGGGGAAGCACAACGGGATCTGGGGGTCCTTGTTCATCAGTCTATGAAAGTAAGCATGCAGGTACAGCAGGCAGTGAAGAAAGCGAATGGGATGTTGGCCTTCATAACAAGAGGAATCGAATATAGGAGCAAAGAGGTCCTTCTGCAGTTGTACAGGACCCTAGTGAGACCACATCTGGAGAATTGTGTGCAGTCTTGGTCCCTAATTTGAGGAAGGACATTCTTGCTATTGAGGGAATGCAGCATAGGTTTACAAGATTAATTTCCGGAATGGCGGGACTGTCATATGCTGAGAGAATGGAACGGCTGGGCTTGTACACTCTGGAGTTTAGAAGGATGAGAGGGTATCTCATTGAAACATATAAGATTGTTAAGGGTTTGGACAGGCTAGAGGCAGGAAACATGTTCCCGATGTTGGGGGAGTCAAGAACCAGGGCCACAGTTTAAGAATAAGGGGTAAGCCATTTAGAACGGAGACGTGAAAACACTTTTTCTCACAGAGAGTTGTGAGTCTGTGGAATTCTCTGCCTCAGAGGATGGTGGAGGCCGGTTCTCTGGATACTTTCAGGAGAGAGCTAGATAGGGCTCTTAAAGATAGCGGAGGCAGGGGATATGGGGAGAAGGCAGGAACGGGGTACTGATTGGGGATGATCAGCCATGGTCACATTGAATGGCGGTGCTGGCTCGAAGGGCCGAATGGACGACTCCTGCACCTATTGTCTATTGTCTATTGTCTTTGTAATTGAGTCTGTGCTGACCAGCAATTACCTGTACACTAGTTCTATCCCACACACTAGGGACAATTTACAGAAGCCAATTAAGCTACAAACCTTCATGTCTTTGGGATGTGGGAGGAAGCCGGAGGACCTGGAGAAAACCCATGGGGTCACGGGGGAACATACAGGAAGGCAGGACCCATAGTCAGGATTCCATACAGGCAGGACCCATAGTCAGGATTCAGCCTGCGTCCAAGGAAGCAATGTCACTGTGTCCCTGTGTCCCTGTGTCCCTGTGTCCCTGTGTCCCTGTGTCCCTGTGTCCCTGTGTCCCTGTGTCCCTGTGTCACTGTGTCACTGTGTCCCTGTGTCACTGTGTCCCTGTGTCCCTGTGTCCCTGTGTGTGTCCCTGTGTCCCTGTGTCCCTGTGTCCCTGTGTCCCTGTGTCCCTGTGTGTGTCCCTGTGTCACTGTGTCACTGTGTCCCTGTGTCCCTGTGTCCCTGTGTACCTGTGTCCCTGTGTGTGTCCCTGTGTCACTGTGTCACTGTGTCCCTGTGTCCCTGTGTCACTGTGTCACTGTGTCCCTGTGTCCCTGTGTCACTGTGTCCCTGTGTCCCTGTGTCCCTGTGTCACTGTGTCCCTGTGTCCCTGTGTCCCTGTGTGTCACTGTGTCCCTGTGTCCCTGTGTCCCTGTGTCCCTGTGTCCCTGTGTCCCTGTGTCCCTGTGTCATTGTGTCCCTGTGTCCCTGTGTCATTGTGTCCCTGTGTCCCTGTGTCATTGTGTCCCTGTGTCATTGTGTCCCTGTGTGTCACTGTGTCACTGTGTCCCTGTGTGTCACTGTGTCCCTGTGTCCCTGTCACTGTGTCCCTGTGTCCCTGTGTCACTGTGTCACTGTGTCCCTGTGTCCCTGTGTCCCTGTGTCCCTGTGTCATTGTGTCCCTGTGTCCCTGTGTCATTGTGTCCCTGTGTCCCTGTGTCCCTGTGTCCCTGTGTCCCTGTGTCCCTGTGTGTCACTGTGTCCCTGTGTCCCTGTCCCTGTGTGTCACTGTGTCCCTGTGTCCCTGTGTCCCTGTGTCCCTGTGTGTCACTGTGTCACTGTGTCCCTGTGTGTCACTGTGTCCCTGTGTCCCTGTCCCTGTGTGTCACTGTGTCCCTGTGTCCCTGTGTCCCTGTGTCACTGTGTCCCTGTGTCCCTGTGTCCCTGTGTCCCTGTGTCCCTGTGTCCCTGTGTCCCTGTGTGTCACTGTGTCCCTGTGTCCCTGTGTGTCACTGTGTCACTGTGTCCCTGTGTGTCACTGTGTCCCTGTGTCCCTGTCACTGTGTCCCTGTGTGTCCCTGTGTCACTGTGTCCCTGTGTCCCTGTGTCATTGTGTCCCTGTGTCCCTGTGTCCCTGTGTCCCTGTGTCACTGTGTCCCTGTGTCACTGTGTCCCTGTGTCATTGTGTCCCTGTGTCCCTGTGTCACTGTGTCCTTGTGTCCCTGTGTCACTGTGTCACTGTGTCCCTGTGTCCCTGTGTCATTGTGTCCCTGTGTCCCTGTGTCACTGTGTCCTTGTGTCCCTGTGTCACTGTGTCACTGTGTCCCTGTGTCCCTGTGTCACTGTGTCACTGTGTCCCTGTGTCACTGTGTCCCTGTGTCACTGTGTCCCTGTGTCATTGTGTCCCTGTGTCCCTGTGTCCCTGTGTCACTGTGTCATTGTGTCATTGTGTCACTGTGTCCCTGTGTCACTGTGTCATTGTGTCACTGTGTCCCTGTGTCCCTGTGTCACTGTGTCCGTCCCTGTGTCACTGTGTCACTGTCACTGTGTCCCTGTGTCCCTGTGTCACTGTGTCGCTGTGTCACTGTGTCACTGTGTCACTGTGTCCCTGTGTCCCTGTGTCACTGTGTCGCTGTGTCACTGTGTCACTGTGTCACTGTGTCCCTGTGTCCCTGTGTCACTGTGTCACTGTGTCACTGTGTCACTGTGTCCCTGTGTCACTGTGTCCCTGTGTCACTGTGTCCCTGTGTCACTGTGTCCCTGTGTCATTGTGTCATTGTGTCCCTGTGTCCCTGTGTCCCTGTGTCACTGTGTCATTGTGTCATTGTGTCACTGTGTCCCTGTGTCACTGTGTCATTGTGTCACTGTGTCACTGTGTCACTGTGTCCCTGTGTCACTGTGTCCCTGTGTCACTGTGTCCCTGTGTCCCTGTGTCCCTGTGTCCCTGTGTCCATGTGTCACTGTGTCCCTGTGTCCCTGTGTCACTGTGTCATTGTGTCACTGTGCTGCTCCACAGAGGATCAGGGTGCAATGAAATTATTTGTTCACATGAAGCTCACAGAGTAACCGGCATACCCACAGTAATGATACATACGATAATAAATACAACAATGAGCTCAAGATAAAAATATCCGTACATTAATGAAATAACAGAACTGAGGTAGCGTTAAAAGTAAGTACATGACAACACCTCTGGGAATGGGGTGTGAAAGACAGGATTGATTTAGGAGTTTGATAGCAGTGGGGAAGAAGCTGTTCTTAGGTCTGCACATGTGGGCTTTCAAGTTCTTGTATGTTCTCCCAGAAGGTAGAACGGTGTAAAATGAATGGCCAGGTTGGCAGGTATCCTTGATGATGCTTCCAGCCTTCAACTGTGATAAGCCCAAGATGGCATGGGCTATGTCCACCACACTATGCATGTACAGGTGGGCAAGAGCAGAAGAGTTGCCATAACAGGCTTGAGATGCATCCCGTCACAATATGCTCTATAGAGCTACCGTAGAAATTCAAGAAAATTCAGGGGCACACGCCAAATCTTCTCAGATGCTAGTAAGAGAAAAGTAAACATGCTGACGTGCTTTCTTAATCAGCACATCAATGTGAAATGACCAAGTAAAGGTTGCTGGTGATCTTAGGTTATGGATGCCAAGGAATCCTCCGATGTGGTTTCCTCCCACACTCCAAAGGCGTACAGGTATGTAGGTTGATTGGCTTGATGTATGAGTAAATTGTCCCTAGTCCGTGTAGGATTGTATTAGTGTGCGGGGATCGCTGGTCGGTGCGGACTCGGTGTGCCGAAGGGCCTGTTTTACGCTCTGTATCTCTAAACTAAACCCTCTCATTTCCTTAAGTGGACATATCATGCTGATACATTTTTGAATGTTTTTTCAAATGGCTGTTATAGAAATTATAATTTATTCCATGGTTCCCCAGCTGGATAAAGGTTAGACACACAATGCTCGGGTAACTCAGTCAGTCGGGCAGCATCTCAGGAAAAAAGGAATAGGTGACATTTCGGGTCAAAACGCTTGTTCAGACCTGAAATGAAACGTCCCCTGTTCCTTTTCTTCAGAAAGGGCTAGAGGTCTAGCCCTGAGTTACTCCAGCATTTTGTTTCTATCTTCTGTGTTAACCGGTATCTGCAGTTCTTTCCCACGCATGGATAAATGTTAAACATCAGTAGATTAGATTCACAAAGTTGTACAGCACGGAAAAAGGCCCTTCAGCCCAACCTGTCCATGCTGATCAGGTTTTATAACTGTGCTAGTCCCATTTACCTACATTTGTCCCATACCCCTCTAAACCTTTTCCATTCATGCATTGTCCAAGTGTCGTTTATTGCTGGCAAAGCCGATGGCCTCTTGTTTGGTGCACGATTTCAGAACCCATCCAGGGACACCATCCAGTCTGGTCGCTTTCCGAGAATTTACCCTCGTCAAACCAGGCTTGGCTTTTACCACTGAGATATATGGAACAGAGACAGTAAGTGTTGGGGTTAAGCCCAGGTGAGTCAAACTGGGTGAGGTTCTTTAAGCAATCCTGGCTACCTCAACCACTTCTCTGGCAGCTCATTCCATTTACGTACCACCTTCTCAGCTATGAAGTTGCCCCTCAGATCCCTTTTAAATCTTTCCTCTTTCGCCTTAAACCAATGAACTCTCGATTTTGATTCCTCTTTTCTGGGAAAATGTCTCTGTGGATTGACGGTGTTTATGCTCCGTGAGTTTATGCATATTTATAAATTCATACTAAGCCCCCTGCACCCCAAGGAATAAAGTGCTAGCTTGCCCAACCTCTCCCTATAGCTCAGTTCCTCGAGTCTTAGCATCCATGTAAATCATCCTTACAGCTTTAGAGCTTAATCACATATTTCCTATGGCAGGATGACCAAAACTGATCACAATACTCCAAATGTGGCCTCACCAATGTCATATGCAACTGCAACATAACTCCTGGATCAATTAGTCGTGCCAAACACATAAAAGAAGTGGGCAGAGAATGTATGAACCAGAATTATTAAATTAATTCAGGACATGATATAATTGTGTAGGAAGGAACTGCGGATGCTGGTTTAAACCAAAGATAGACACAAAAAGCAGGAGTAACTCAGCAGGACAGGCAGCATCTCTGGAGAGAAGGTATGGTGACTTTTCTGGTCGAGACCCTTCTTCAGACTGGTCAGGTGAAAGCGAAACAAGAGATATCGACGATCATGTAGAGAGATAAAGAATGAATGAAAGATATGCGAAAAAGCAATGATGATAAAGGAAACAGGCCATTGTTAGCTGTTGGTTGGGTGAAAATGAGAAGCAGGTGCGACTTGGGTGGGGGAGGGATGGAGAGAGAGGGAATGCCGGGGCTACTTGAAGTTGGCTGGCTCGAAGGGCCGTATGGCCTCCTCCTACATCTATTTTCTATGTTTCTAGAGAAATCAATATTAATACCACTGGGCTGTAAGCTTCCCAAGTGAAATATGAGATGCTGTTCCTCCAATTTGCGTTTAGCCTCACTCTGACAATGGAGGAGACCCAGGACAGAAAGGTCAGTGTGGGAAAGGAAAGGAGATTATAAGTTTGGTCTGTGACATTAACTTTGTGGATTTTTGCACTGTGGCCTTCAGGATGATGTGATGCTCAATGACAGCGTTTAATTTTATTTAGTTTATTATTATCAAATGTACCAAGGTACGGTGTATAGCTTTTTATTGCGTGCTATCTAATCAAACAAGACTATACTTGATTAGAATCAAGCCGTCCACAGTATACAGATACAGGATAAAGAGGTGCCGGTGCATGTTACCAATTGTAGGTGCAGGATTAGACCATTTGGCCCATCAAGTCTACTCCACCATTCAATCATGGCTGATCTATCTTTCCCTCTCGACCCCATTCTCCTGCCTTCTCCGCATAATCCCTGACACCCGTACTAACCAAGAATCTGTCAGATTTAAAAATATCCATCTGTGTCAATGAATTCCACTGATTCACCGCCATCTGACTAAAGAAATTCCTCCTCATCTCCTTTCTAAAGGTGCGTCGTTTTATTCTGAGGCTATGACCTCTCCCACTAGTGGAAACATCCTCCCCTCATCCACCCTATCCAGGCCTGGGTATTGGGATATTAGAGCCACATTGGCTTTAGTGCTCAGTGTATTCTCTGCCTTTTTTCCCAGTTATGCTCAATCCCCAGACACAGGCCAACGAGTGCACCTTCCTCTGGAATCAGTTGCCTTCGGATGTCTGTCAGCAAGATGTTCTTCATTACTTGCCAAACCGCGCCCTGCAAATGCCTGAGCTTTGCACAACGTAGCAATTAACCTGTAGGCAGTTGATGATCCTTTTAATTGGTGTTGTTGGAGGTGTCCTTCCTGCTGCTTGTCATGTATTCAGATCTGCAAGGTTGAGGGAAGGTGTCGGCTGGAGCTTCTAAATGACAGCTTTGACAGATTATAAGATCATAAATTCATAAGTGATAGGAGCAGAATTAGGCCATTCGGCCCATCATGACTACTCTGCCATTCAATCATGGCTGATCTATCTCTCCCTCCTCACCCCATTCTCATGCCTTCTCCCCATAACCTCTGGCACCCGTACGAATCAAGAATCTATCTATCTCTGCCTTAAAACTACCCACTGACTTGGCCTCCACAGCCTTCTGTAGCAAAGAATTCCACTGATTCACTCCTCCTGAGGAAGTTCCTCCTCATCTCCTTTCTAAAGGAACGTCCTTTAATTCTGAGGCTGCGACCTCTAGCCCTAGACTCTCCAATTAGTGGAAACATCCTCTCCACATCCATTCTATCCAGACCTTTCACTATTCTGTACATTTCAATGGGGTCTCTCCTCATTCTCCAGCGAGTACAGGCCTGTTACTCCAGATCAGTTACTCCACACATATTGATATCTTAATACGCCATCTCTGGACATTTCCAGCGGACGCTGACATCTTTACCATGATGCTGGATAATGACAGGCACATCAGAAGTGTGTTGACACGACATGGAGTCCATCGGGGATCTGCGCTGCGCTGAGGCCTAATGGCGGAGCTGGCGACCTCGAGGCTCAGGAGGCAGAGCCCGCCAGGACTCGCCCTGAGCTCGCTCCCGTGAGGGCGGCCCGGCTCGGGGCTGGAACAGTGCTTCCGTGAGGGGCTGTGACGCTCCCGGGAGGGCGGCCTGGCCCGAGGAAGGAACGGTGCTCCCGTCGGAGTGGCCGAGCTCGGGGAGGTATGGCGTTCCCAGCCCGAGGGAGGAGCGGCGCCCATGTCGGGGCGGCCCAGCCCGAGGGAGGTATGGCACCCATGTCGGGGCGGCCCAGCCCGAGGGAGGAGCGGCGCCCATGTCGGGGCGGCCCAGCCCGAGGGAGGTATGGCACCCATGTCGGGGCGGCCCAGCCCGAGGGAGGTACGGCGCCCATGTCGGGGCGGCCCAGCCCGAGGGAGGTACGGCGCCCATGTCGGGGGCGGCCCACCCCGAGGCTGAAGACGGCACGATACTCACGTGAGGGTGGCTGGGACGGTGTTCTGGCGGTGGTGGCCTGAGTCCGGGGTTCGGCCGCGGGCCAGCGGCTGCATCAGCAGGACTGGTGGGCGGCAGCTTTGACCACCCCGGGGCGCGGTGATTGAGCCGCTGGACAGTTTTAACATCGCCCGGTGGGGGATCGCCTCAGCGCAGAGGGAGAAGAGGAGGGAAGAGACTGCAGACCTAAAGACTTTTGCCTCCATCACAGCGAGGAGATGCCGAGTGGACTCTCTGTGGTGGATGTTAATATGTGTTAATTGTTGTTTTTTATTGTATTGTATTGTATGTATGACTGCTGCAATTTCGTTCAGACTTCGGTCTGAATGACAATAAAGGCTATCTAATCTAATCTATCTAACATCTCTCTGCATCACCGTTTATATCTCTCATCTCTCTTTCTCCTGACTCTCAGTCTGGAGAAGGGTCTCGACCCGAAACATCACCTATTCCTTTTCTCCCGAGATGCCGTCCGACCCGCTGAGTTTCAGACAGCCTTTTGTGTCGAACCATCCAGAAATGGGTGTTGAAACTCTCCAGAAATAATGGGGAACTGCGTGGAGATGGCTGCCGCTGTGTGGGGGGATGTTGTGCCGCTAAACCATTCTGCCACAGGTGGGGCTCCTTGCTGCAGCCTCTCTTTTTAAAGCTTGATCTCCAGAATACTTGCCCAACTCCTGGTAGGATTATCATTCTCCATAATGCAGACATAAATGAAATGCAATATTCATCCATATAATACAATGTTAAAAATATCCATTCCACCGTCTGGTCTGAAGTCTTAATGCTTTCTTTCGGAGGCCACAGGAAGGGAAAGCACTGCCTGGGCCCAGAATACATTTGCATGGTGGTTACCATGGAGCCCTCAATGTAAACACACCCAGCTAGAACCCTTTTTTAGGTAGCATTCTGCTAATGAACATGTTGAATGCATAGTTGGGGACCGGTCTACGAATTTATAAAGAGGTTTGATATAAATACCAGCTTGAGAAATCCTATCTGTCAGAACAGAGAGATTCTGCTAATAGACACACCATGTGCTCCTCTGCTCCGATAGTTTCCATTTACTCCCCCAGGAGAAGACTGAAAGCCCCTTGAGTGCAAGAGACAACCCAACACCATCAACCTGCATTGCAGTCAATGGTTATATTGAGAGCTGACATGCATATCACAAAAGTTTGATCAGTTTGTACCAGGCAAACACTCCCTATCTCGCCAGGATGATTGTGGTTACTTTAAAGTGATACTGAGTTATTTCAAGGCATCTCCCAATATAGGCAGTCTGCTGAAATAAAAGCATCTGGTAATGTGTGCTGTCGCTGTCGCTGTCATCTGTGCAAATGTTTTATGAAGGTTTAAAAAAAGATCATCTCCTCCTTAACATCTTGATGTCAAACAAGGTTTCCAGTGTGTCAACGTGCAAATCCAGGCATGGCTGACACTATTGCCAGCATGCAAGCTGACCATGACCACTTGCATGTAGACAGCAGGAGAATGGGGTTGAGAGGGAAAGATAGATCAGCCACAGTTTAATGGCAGAGCAGACTCGATGGGCCGAATGGCCTAATTCTGCTCCTCAAACTTATGAACATGGATACCAGGAAAAAAAAGATGCAGGAAAAATGTTCCTGATGTTGGGGGTCCAGAACCAGGAGGTCACAGTTTAAGAATAAGGGGTAGGCCATTTAGGACTGAGATGAGGAAATACTTTTTCACCCAGAGTTGTGAATCTGGGGAATTCACTGCCACAGGAGGCTGTGGAGGTCAATTCACTGGATGTTTTCAAGAGAGAGTTAGAATTAGCTCCTAGGGCTAATGGAATCAAGGGATATGGGGAAAAAGCAGGAACGAGGTACTGATTCTGGATGATCAGCCATGATCATATTGAATGGCGGTGCAGGCTCGAAGGGCTGAATGGCCTACTCCTGCACCTATTTTCTAAGTTTCTATGTTTCTATGGATACATCTTGCATCCACTCCCTCAGCCACAAGGGGGGGGGGGGGGGGGGGAGGGCTGGTGTAATGAGACCTCACTTGAATGGTTCAATGGTTCTTGATTGTCACGTAAACAGACGACGGTGAAATTCTTTTGTACAACTCACAAATGCACAGTAGCCATATTTTCGTTCCATTTACAAAGTAAAAGTCCAAAGTCCAAAGTCAAGGTCTAGTTAACATATTGGAAGTAGTGGATCGCCCCGATCAGGTAAACCTCAGGCTGTTGTAAGCCGCAATCCGACATCCCTCTCCTCGCCCGACTGTCTCCGTGTCTCCTGCAGCTGACCTTGAAGGCAATACCCCGGTCCCTCTCCTACCGGCCCACCCCTCGCGTCCATCTTCGCCAGCGGCTCCCTCCTTGACTCTCCTGTCTTCGGGGCTTCCCAGCTTCCCCCTGTAGGCAGCGGCCCTCCGGGTCTTCATTCTCAGCGGCCACCAGGTTTTCATATGAATGGGAGCACCAGCCTTGATTATAAGGATAAGTGCAGAGCAATGCTTTATGTTTTCATTTTGTGTTTTAATTAATTTGTGTAAGCAGTCTATGATGACATTTTGCACCCATGGGAGTGAAGATAGACAGATTAGGATACAACATCAAAACCTATCCACTTATTCATAACCAGTAATACAAACCATCAAAAATATAAAGAACCTTTCTGTAGCGGCAGATGTTTATATCGTTCAAGAGATTACTCCCTCTAGCCACTAAGTGGACTACATGGTTAATGGGAATGTCGTTATACACATGCGAGCTCTCCATCAGAGACCTACAGAGCTTCTTCACCGATAAATCTTCATAACACAGTCTTTTGATTAATAGAATTTTATTGTTGATGAAAAACAATGAGGCATACATCCAAACCTCTTCCGACTCGTACACTATAATGATCATCGAACTCCAGCTTATCGCTTTAAAGGTTAGAAAACTCCTCGTTTCTCTGTTACGCTTCGCATGGTCAAAGGGTATACCTTCCCCATGCTGGTCCAAAACTAAACTAAAAACTAAGCTTCTGTGCAAGAAACCTAGCTCCAAACACTCCCTAAAATACGTCATAAATCCCACCCACAATATAATGGGCAGCCTAAAATTTAAAGACACATGCCATAATTAATGACACACAAAACAAGCCATATGGCCACTTCATACCGGCCCCTAATTGTTCCGAGTATATAACAAGGCAATTATTAATAAACATCAAAAAAGTAGCCATGAAGGCTTAACATATATCAAAAAGCAAAAAATCAGGGAATTGAACCCCATGGCTCTCCGTCGGGGAATTGAACCCGCAAGACAGGCGGGGATTTCAACCACTATACTAATGAGGAAAAAATAGCATGCACTATATATCCGCAATCAGAATTCTTCATCGACTCTTCCATCTTCACTTTCGCCTTCTAGAAGCAAGCATAACTAGATTATTAATCTCATTAAAACACTGGTTTTAGTTTAAAGTCGTACCGTGCGCACCAAACCCTTAAAATCAGACATGATACCCAGTACATAGTCCAAAACATAACAGTCCAATGCTTTGATGGCATGAAATGTCTTCCTCCATGTCCGATCAACTCATTGTAACTACAATGTTGAAGTGTGAAAATCCTTCACAAGAATAACAGGATTTTTAGCAATAAAGTTCACTGTTAGGTTTGATTTAATTTCCGGTTAATTAGCAGAGATTTCAAATGCCAGCTCAAGTTTTGGCCATTCTCTGTCTGACTCACAGAGAGACTGTAGTTCATTGATCCATTTCTTATCGCTTCAGAAGCGGTTGCTGTCAGTTCTCTGGAAACTGCATCCGCAGGATTTTATTTTGTGTTAACATATTTCAGTTGTACACCACTAGTAACTTCCAATGCTCTTTCCATTGGCAGATTGTCTCTGTCCAAATCCAAATCCAACTCTCTGGTTTCTTTGGCTCTATCACCTAGTGGGATGCTTTCACAATTATCGCTGATCCACTTGGAAAGTGTGAATCCTCCCTTATTGCAAAAAGAAGTCGAATGTTCTACTGGTGGAATTGCTTCCTGCTCAGTAGACATGGATTTTAAGCAATCATCTTTGTAGAAATTATTCTTCAAAAAGATTCTTACTTCATGAAATTTAGTATTCTCGCCAAACTTGCGTTTCAAATTCTGGTTGTGTTGCTCTGCCAAACTACGATTATTCGGCAGATTAACACTTTCTTGTTTGAAAGGTAAGTCCAGACATTAGTGTCCGTCAATCTTTACTGAGTAGTTCATAATATTCATGAACTTCAACTCTTCATTCGACATCTCTTCAGATTCTTTATTGGTACTTTCATTGAAGTCATGATTGTATGGCTTCATCACCGGCTTTTCTAATTTTTCACTAGATATTTGATTAACAGCAATGGTAGGATAGTTCTTCTGATTCCTGTTTTCGTGGTTCCTGTTCAAGGAGCCATAGATAAGTTCAAGTTCAAGTTCAAGTTCAAGTTCAAGTTCACGTTTATTGTCATGTGTCCCTGATAGGACAATGAAATTCTTGCTTTGCTTCAGCACACAGAACATAATAGGCATTGACTACAAAACACATGAATAAGTGTACTGGTAAAGTGCAAATAACAAATAATGGGTTTTGTTCAGAGTTTTGGCCGAGCCAGGTTTAATAGTCTGATGGCTGTGGGGAAGTAGCTATTCCTGAACCTGGTCGTTGCAGTCTTCAGGCTCCTGTACCTTCTACCTGGAGGTAGCAGGGAGATGAGTGTGTGGCCAGGATGGTGTGGGTCTTTGATGATACTGCCAGCCTTTTTGAGGCAGCGACTTCGATAAATCCCCTCGATGGAAGGAAGGTCAGAGCCGATGATGGACTGGGCAGTGTTTACTACTTTTTGTAGTCTCTTACTTTTTGTACTGAGGTATGAGGTTCTGTTTGGAGTCTGTAAACTGGGAAATGTTCAAGGACTCGGCAACGGACTTGAACGAATACGCCACAGTAGTTACAGACTTCATTAAGAAATGTGTGGATTTTCCTGGTATCCATGTTATGAACATGGATACCAGGAAAAAAAAGATGCAGGAAAAATGTTCCTGATGTTGGGGGTCCAGAACCAGGAGGTCACAGTTTAAGAATAAGGGGTAGGCCATTTAGGACTGAGATGAGGAAATACTTTTTCACCCAGAGTTGTGAATCTGGGGAATTCACTGCCACAGGAGGCCGTGGAGGTCAATTCACTGGATGTTTTGAAGAGAGAGTTAGAATTAGCTCCTAGGGCTAATGGAATCAAGGGATATGGGGAAAAAGCAGGAACGAGGTACTGATTCTGGATGATCAGCCATGATCATATTGAATGGCGGTGCAGGCTCGAAGGGCTGAATGGCCTACTCCTGCACCTATTTTCTAAGTTTCTATGTTTCTATGGATACATCTTGCATCCACTCCCTCAGCCACAAGGGGGGGGGGGGGGGGGGGGGGGGCTGGTGTAATGAGACCTCACTTGAATGGTTCAATGGTTCTTGATTGTCGTGTAAACAGACGACGGTGAAATTCTTTTGTACAACTCACAAATGCACAGTAGCCATATTTTCGTTCCATTTACAAAGAAAAAGTCCAAAGTCCAAAGTCAAGGTCTAGTTAACATATTGGAAGTAGTGGATCGCCCCGATCAGGTAAACCTCAGGCTGTTGTAAGCCGCAATCCGACATCCCTCTCCTCGCCCGACTGTCTCCGTGTCTCCTGCAGCTGACCTTGAAGGCAATACCCCGGTCCCTCTCCTACCGGCCCACCCCTCGCGTCCATCTTCGCCAGCGGCTCCCTCCTTGACTCTCCTGTCTTCGGGGCTTCCCAGCTTCCCCCTGTAGGCAGCGGCCCTCCGGGTCTTCATTCTCAGCGGCCACCAGGTTTTCATATGAATGGGAGCACCAGCCTTGATTATAAGGATCAGTGCAGAGCAATGCTTTATGTTTTCATTTTGTGTTTTAATTAATTTGTGTAAGCAGTCTATGATGACATTTTGCACCCATGGGAGTGAAGATAGACAGATTAGGATACAACATCAAAACCTATCCACTTATTCATAACCAGTAATACAAACCATCAAAAATATAAAGAACCTTTCTGTAGCGGCAGATGTTTATATCGTTCAAGAGATTACTCCCTCTAGCCACTAAGTGGACTACATGGTTAATGGGAATGTCGTTATACACATGCGAGCTCTCCATCAGAGACCTACAGAGCTTCTTCACCGATAAATCTTCATAACACAGTCTTTTGATTAATAGAATTTTATTGTTGATGAAAAACAATGAGGCATACATCCAAACCTCTTCCGACTCGTACACTATAATGATCATCGAACTCCAGCTTATCGCTTTAAAGGTTAGAAAACTCCTCGTTTCTCTGTTACGCTTCGCATGGTCAAAGGGTATACCTTCCCCATGCTGGTCCAAAACTAAACTAAAAACTAAGCTTCTGTGCAAGAAACCTAGCTCCAAACACTCCCTAAAATACGTCATAAATCCCACCCACAATATAATGGGCAGCCTAAAATTTAAAGACACATGCCATAATTAATGACACACAAAACAAGCCATATGGCCACTTCATACCGGCCCCTAATTGTTCCGAGTATATAACAAGGCAATTATTAATAAACATCAAAAAAGTAGCCATGAAGGCTTAACATATATCAAAAAGCAAAAAATCAGGGAATTGAACCCCATGGCTCTCCGTCGGGGAATTGAACCCGCAAGACAGGCGGGGATTTCAACCACTATACTAATGAGGAAAAAATAGCATGCACTATATATCCGCAATCAGAATTCTTCATCGACTCTTCCATCTTCACTTTCGCCTTCTAGAAGCAAGCATAACTAGATTATTAATCTCATTAAAACACTGGTTTTAGTTTAAAGTCGTACCGTGCGCACCAAACCCTTAAAATCAGACATGATACCCAGTACATAGTCCAAAACATAACAGTCCAATGCTTTGATGGCATGAAATGTCTTCCTCCATGTCCGATCAACTCATTGTAACTACAATGTTGAAGTGTGAAAATCCTTCACAAGAATAACAGGATTTTTAGCAATAAAGTTCACCGTTAGGTTTGATTTAATTTCCGGTTAATTAGCAGAGATTTCAAATGCCAGCTCAAGTTTTGGCCATTCTCTGTCTGACTTACAGAGAGACTGTAGTTCATTGATCCATTTCTTATCGCTTCAGAAGCGGTTGCTGTCAGTTCTCTGGAAACTGCATCCGCAGGATTTTATTTTGTGTTAACATATTTCAGTTGTACACCACTAGTAACTCCCAATTGGCAGATTGTCTCTGTCCAAATCCAAATCCAACTCTCTGGTTTCTTTGGCTCTATCATCTAGTGGGATGCTTTCACAATTATCGCTGATCCACTTGGAAAGTGTGAATCCTTCCTTATTGCAAAAAGAAGTTGAATGTTCTACTGGTGGAATTGCTTCCTGCTCAGTAGACATGGATTTTAAACAATCATCTTTGTAGAAATTATTCTTCAAAAAGATTCTTACTTCATGAAATTTAGTATTCTCGCCAAACTTGCGTTTCAAATTCTGGTTGTGTTGCTCTGCCAAACTACGATTATTCGGTAGATTAACACTTTCTTGTTTGAAAGGTAAGTCCAGACATTAGTGTCCGTCAATCTTTACTGAGTAGTTCATAATATTCATGAACTTCAACTCTTCATTCGACATCTCTTCAGATTCTTTATTGGTACTTTCATTGAAGTCATGATTGTATGGCTTCATCACCGGCTTTTCTAATTTTTCACTAGATATTTGATTAACAGCAATGGTAGGATAGTTCTTCTGATTCCTGTTTTCGTGGTTCCTTTTCAAGGAGCCATAGATAAGTCCAAGTTCAAGTTCAAGTTCAAGTTTATTGTCATGTGTCCCTGATAGGACAATGAAATTCTTGCTTTGCTTCAGCACACAGAACATAATAGGCATTGACTACAAAACACATGAATAAGTATACTGATAAAGTGCAAATAACAAATAATGGGTTATTAATGTTCAGAGTTTTGACCGAGCCAGGTTTAATAGCCTGATGGCTGTGGGGAAGTAGCTATTCCTGAACCCGGTCGTTGCAGTCTTCAGGCTCCTGTACCTTCTACCTGGAGGTAGCAGGGAGACGAGTGTGTGGCCAGGATGGTGTGGGTCTTTGATGATACTGCCAGCCTTTTTGAGGCAGCGACTTCGATAAATCCCCTCGATGGAAGGAAGGTCAGAGCCGATGATGGACTGGGCAGTGTTTACTACTTTTTGTAGTCTCTTACTTTTTGTACTGAGGTCTGAGGTTCTGTTTGGAGTCTGTAAACTGGGAAATGTTCAAGGACTCGGCAACGGACTTGAACGAATACGCCACAGTAGTTACAGACTTCATTAAGAAATGTGTGGAGGACTGCATCCCCATCAAAACCTCCAAACAATAACCCATCAAAACCTCCAAACAGTAACCCATCCAAGTCGGGTTTTTGTACCATTTGGTCCATCACCTTGGCTCCTAACAATCTATATAGGTTCCAATGCCTTTAAAACATTTGTTCCGATAAGTAGATCAACACTAGAATTTATTTCAGATATCTTGACATCCTTCAGGTAAGGCCATTGTTTCAAGTCTTCATGTCTTGGTATATTTTGACAACCAACAGGCATAGTTCCATGTGTAAATACTTCAGATATTGGTATGAAATAATCTTCATCCAAACTGGATATCTCCGTACTCGTAATGTAATGACTCCTGCTCTCTTTATCTTTCGTCATGGTACGTGATCGAATCTTAGTCTCTTCTCCTGTGATGTTCAGCCTTCTCGTCAGGTTTTCTGTGCAAAAGGTAGTCGACTTCCGTGATCCAAAAAAGCATATATTTGCAACACTGTATTCATCTTGCTATTCCTTACCTGTACTGGTAAGATAGAAAAATTACAAGCTTCAACACCGGCCCAAATATGAGCAGTTACTTGAGGCGAGGGGATAGCATCTCTAGTAGTTGGCGTCTTCTTCTGTGTTGTTTGCTCCGGTTCATCCTCTTCTATTTGATCTGATAGTTCTTCATCTCTGTTCCAGTCCTTCCTTTTCCCAATGCTCTGGTAGCTCTTCTTCAGTCCAAAGTGCTTCAGGATGATATTGCCTGCACTTATAACAAATTATAGGACTCTTACAGACTCTCACCATATGTCCTTTTTCAAAGCATCCAAAACAGATTTCCTTCTCTTTCAAGAAATCCATCTTTTCTTCATATTCTTTCATCTTGAATCTTCGACACATCTTATGGTGTGACCAACTTCATCACATAACAAACAGAATACTATTTGCTTGCTAGTAGATACATTTCCTTTCATTCCATCTGTCATTTCCACAGGTATGGTTGTAGTAGCAAAACTACTTCTCATAGGTTCTGATATTTCTTCAGGTTTGGTAAAGGTAGAACCTTTGTTAGATTGCTAATTGGCTTATGATCTTCAATAGTCCCGTAGGTGTGGCTCTAACATGTACCGTACTTCCTTTCCAAGAAATTCCACCAGGTCTGGTAGCCTGGCTACTTGCTTCCTCTCATCCATTATTCCGCCTGCTTCATCTCTCCACTTTCCTCTCAGTCTTCTGGGCAACTTGCTAATGATGACTCTAGTATTACTTGCAAGATTCATTTCTTTCATGTGGCCGAGATTTTTCATCGAGCTGCAACAACCTCTCAGAAATATTGTATATTTACTCAATGCCTTCTCATCTTCTGGCTTGATTTCTTTCCAAGCATGGGCCTTCTCCATGTATGCGTTAGCAATCCTCTGTTCATTATCAAAATGTTCTTTAAGTAATCTTCTCGACTTTTTATAGCCATGGCTGCCTGGCTCAATTTGACAACTTTCTACAAGCACTTGAACATTTCCGCTTGTGTACTTCATCAGAATTCGTAAGCGCTCCTTTTCATCCGTAACTTTATTTTCTAATACTTCTCCTAATGCCCTTACAAAAGCTTCATACCGCAAAAGATCTCCATCATATGTAGGAATTTCTGCTGGTGGTAAAATGAGAGAGGTATTTTGTCGAGCTATGAACTCAGCTTGACTTTTCACCAATGCCAATAATTCATCCTGATAACCTTGGCTTGGATCCACCTGTTGATAAACAGGCCTCTGTGACTCAAATTGGCTTGCTTGAGCCTGTGCATCAGGCCTCGGAAAAGTGTGGTCCGCTATTGGTTTGTCGCGAGCATCCACAGACATTCCATTGGTAGTTTGTTTCGATCTAGCACTCATTTGCTGAGATGAAGTTTTACCCATGTTAATCTGTTCCAATGGGTTTTCAAAGCCATGAAATCCGGTGGACCTCAAATGTGGAATTAATCCAACTACTGACTCAATTGGAGTAGTTTTTCCTCTTGGTCCAGAGCTCATACCTTGAGGCCATCTCTGGCCGAGATCTATTGTCTTCTGTTCCTCGGCTGGAACCAGTCTTCTGGACAAAACCTCTTTTGAGATCTTAGCCAATTCTTCTGTCCCACTCTCTGGGACTGGCTGTCACCCCCCGCCGGAGGTATCCTTTGAATTAATGTAGCGGCAAATGTTTATATCGCTCAAGAGATTACTCCCTCTATCCGCTAAGTGGACTACATGGTTAAAGGGAATGTCGTTATACGCATGCGAGCTCTCCGTCAGAGACCTTCAGAGCTTCTTCACTGATAAATCTTCATAACACAGCCTTTTGATTAATAGATTCTTTATTTTTGATGAAAAACAATAAGGTATAGATCCAAACTTCTTCCGACTCATACACTATAATCTTCATCGATATCCAGCTTATCGCTTTAAAGGTTGGAAAACTCCTCGTGTCTCCATTACGCTTCGCATGGTCAAAGGGTAAACCTTCCCAATGCTGGTCCAAAACTAAACTAAAAACTAAGCTTCTGCACAAGAAACTTAGCTCCAAACATGCCCTAAATTACGTCATAAATCCCACCCACAATATAACGGGCAGTCTAAAATTTAAAGACACATGCCATAATTAATGACACACAAAACAAGCCAAATGGCCACTACACTCTCGAGGAACTCAGCGGGCCAGGCAGCATCAATTTGGGTTTTTATGCTCCAAATTGCAGCATCTGCAGTCTTTTGTGTCTCCAGAAAAAATAGAATGTTGGAAAGAATGCAAGGTGCTGGAGTCACCAACCTGAAATGATGCGTATCCATGTACTTTACAGATGTTGCCTGACCCATGGAGTTACTCCAGCATCTTGTGTTCTGCACAAGAATCCAGCATCTGTAGTTCCGTGTGTTTTCATCAAATGCTGGACAGCTGCAGTTAACCTAGTACCCAGTGTTTCAACACAAGAGTTCTACAATTTTGCACTACATGGTGTGATAAGAAACCTTCCTGATTTTGATCCTAAATGACAACATGCAAATCATTTCCCTGTATCCACACCGATTAAATATTAAAAAAAAACATATTACATCTCTTCATCAAACTTCCTTCAATCCCGGACAGGAATACGAGACCTACTTCTGCAAACTCTTCTTGGAATTTATTTCTATTATTATATTGGTGAATTTACACTGCTCCCATTTTTCCCAGTGTAGGGGAATCAAGAATGCACTCCGTCTAAAGGGTAATGTCTAACTGTAGCCTTGTAGGTCTGTGTCCAAGATGGCTGCCGTGAAGAGAGAGTGGACGCTGGCACGATTTGGTTGCCGCTGCTCTCTCTTCACACTGTGTTTTTGATTTTCTGTTTTTGGATTGAATTCTGTTTTTAATTTGTGTCATTGTGATGTCTTTAATTACTTGTTTTACTCCGATTATATGTTTTTATTCCGATTACTATGTAAGGTGTCCTTGAGATGTATGAAAGGCGCCCATTAAATAAAATTTATTATTATTATTAATGTGCAAAGCTGGAAATGGTGCAAAGATAATTTATGAAGATGTTGCAGGATTTGATAGGCCGGAGCTATAAGAAGAGCTTTGACAGGCTACAGGGCCTGTCCCACTTAGACGATTATTTTGGCAACTGCCGGCGACAGTCACAATCATAGCAGGTCACCGAAAAAGCGGCGACTGGACCCCCCCCACGACAATGACTATGACAAGCTACGACAACATACCACGTAGTCGCCGTCAAGCTACGGCAAGCTACTGACAACCGGCGACCCATTAGGACGTCCATCTATGACCACATCTACGACAACCTACAACCACACAGGCGACAACCTATGATAACCAGAGTGTACCTGCATCCACCCGTGACAAGCTACAACAAGCAACGACCCTGTTGGCGACAACTGATGACAACTGAAGGCAATTCAGTCGTCAGTACCTGTCGCCGGTTGACGTAGGTTGATGTAGGCAGTCGCCAATGAAATTCAACGGTCAGCACCCGGCGATAACCAACGTCACCTGGCGACAACCTGCATCGTCCTGGCGACAACCTACGACAGCACTTATGACAGGAGACAAGCTACGTCAAGCACACAGCCGCCAAAAAGTTTTGAACATTTCAAAATCCAGCGGTGACCAGAAAAATGTTACAACTCTTTAGGCGACTTGAGGAGACTACTCACGACCATACAAGTGTCATCCCGCGACCATGTGGCGACATCCTAGTCGCCTGTAGTCGCCAAAAAAATCGCCTAAGTGGGACAGGCCCTTAAGACTTTATTCCTTGGAGTGCAGGAGGCTGAAGGATGATCTTATAGTGGTGTATAAAACCATGAAGGGAATTTGTAGGGCAAATTTACAGTTTTATTCCCAGTATAGGGTAATCAAGAACCAAAGGGCCTATGTTTAAGGTAAGAGGGGCAAGATTTAATAGGAACCAGTGGGGCAACTTTTTCACACAGTATATGGAACAAAGGAAATAGTTGAAGAAAGTCTGAAGACGGGTCCCGACCTGGAACGTCACCCATCTTTTTTCTCCCCAGGTGCTGCCTGGTGCGTTGTGTTACTCCAACACTTTGTGTCTATCTTTGGAGATAATTCAGGCTGGTATGCTAACAACATTTAAAAGACATTTGGACAGGTTCATGGATAGGAAAGGTTTAGATAGATATGGGGCAAATGGGACCTGCTTAGATGGGCCATCTTGGTTGGACATGTTGGGCTGAATCTATGATTCTGTGTCTCCAATCCATATGTAGGATGCCTGGGTATCAGGCTGCTCACAGCCATGTCAACAAAATTGAACTGTCTGGAAGAGATAATGGCTCTGTTTGAAAGAGAGCTGTGGAGCAAATGATTTTAACATATTAATGCAATTTAAAAAACACAATGAATGTTCATGAAAGATTCTAGAAGGGTCTGGGAGGGGTACACATTACACGAGAGTGAGTGTAAGATGGAGGATTCTTATGAGGTTGTGTTCTGTGTGTCACCCTTTCCGTTGACACTTACATGCTGGATGCTTTGTGTGCTCCTCACGTATTCTCAAAGAATTTAATCTTTTCCACAAATGAAGAACAAACCTGCGCAATTACTGGCATAATTGTAAAGGGCTTAACTTTTCTTTAGACTTTACTTTAGACTTTAGAGATACAGCACGAAAACAGGCCCTCCACCCACTGAGTCTGCACCAAACAGCGATCTCTGGCACTATCCCACACACTAGGGACACACATTAGCATGAATTTTGTTTCTTACCTCTGTGATACATGGGGATATAAGGGGAATTTGAAGGGGGAGGGGATTGGGAAGGGAAAGGGGGGGAGGGGGGGTGGGGGCGTAGAGAGTCTTTAATCCTCAGGCGGGCACTGTGAAGCAGTGGTAGAGTTGCTGCTTACAGCACCAGAGACCCGGGTTCGATCCTGACTACGGGTGCTGTCTGTTCGGAGTTTGTACTTTTTCCCCGTGACCTCGTGGGTTTTCTCCGAGATCTACAGTTTCCTCCCACACTTCAAAGAATGTACAGGTTTGTTGGTTAATTAGCTTGGTATAAGTGTAAATTGTTACTCGTGTGTAGGCTAGTGTTAAATGGCCGTGGGACTTATCATCACCCGCCTGGGGCTTGGACATCGGGAGAGACATGGAGAGCAGGGGAGAGAAAAGACTTTGCCTCCATCACAGTGGGTTCACTGTGATGGATGTTTGTGTGAACTTAATTGTGTGTATGTCTGTAGGACATTGTCTTTGTTTGTATGGCTGTGGAAACAAAATTTCGTTTGAGTCTCACTGGGGCTCAAATGACAATAAATTGTATTGTATATTGTATTGTAATGTGCGGGGATTGCTGGTCGGTGCGGACTGGGTGGGCCAAAGGGACAGTTTCCGCGCTGTATCTTTAAACTAAACTAAACTAAAGTCTGAGACTCCTGCAGCAGCTACACTTCCATTGTAGGTTTAGCATCTTCACTATGGCTTACTGTGCAAGGCAATTTTGCAAAGAAGAATTTGTGAAACACATTCACGGGGCCATTGCACAGCAACACTTAAACATTGCTTTCAAGGTGCCAAAGGGTTTGGTGGGCAACCGCTTAGTGAAACGATTCATAATTTACAGCAAGTATGTGTTGCCTGAAGGAAAGAAGAAATCACAGGGAAAAACTGATCCAATCACAGCAAATAAGAAAACATAAAAAATAATATGAAATTAAGTGCTAGGACTTTCAGTGTTGGCAACATTAAACATTCAGCCTGAGGACTGGGTGGATTTTAGAATTCAGCAAATGATTGCAAATACATTTTGTAGACTATAATAATAATAATAATAAATTTTATTTTGGGCGCCTTTCAGACATCTCAAGGACACCTTACATAGATTAACAGGAATATAAACATATAATCAGAATAAAATAAATAATAAAGACATCACAGAAACACAAATTAAAAACAGAATTCAGTCCAAAAACAGAAAATCAAAAGCACAATGTGAAGAGAGAGCAGCGGCAGCTAAAGCGCGCCAGCGTCCACTCTCCCTTCACGGCAGCCATCTTGGACAAAGACTAACAGGATTACCATACAGACAAAAAATCATCCCCCCAACAATGGATACCACTGTGGGGGAAGGCACAACGTCCAGTCCCCAACCCCAAATTCACCCCAAAGTCAGGCCTATTGAGGCCACCGCAATTGCCTCTACGGAGGCCCGATGTTCCTGGCCGTCCTCACCGGTTGGTGTTGCCCCGGCGTCGGGAGAGTCCTCTCAGCGGCTGGGCCACCTGGAACGGCCGCTTTCTAACTGGAGACCGCGGCTTCCGAAGCCGACAAGGCCGCACCGGTTTGGAGCTCCCAGGCTCCCGATGTTGAAATCGGCGCCGCCCGCTCCGCTCCGCAGACCCGCAGCCCGGAGGTGTTGAACACGGCGGTCACAGCTCACCGGAGCTCCAGCGCGTCGATCCAGCGCGGCGACCCAGGCAAGGCATCGCCCGCTCCGCTCCACGATAGCGCCCCAGCGCTGTGCCGCCACCGAGGCCGAGGTGCTGGGCGGTCCCCGCCAGGAAACGGCGCTCCAAGCCCGCTGGTAGGCCACGAGGATGGTCGATGGGCAGCCCGGAGAAAAAGCTGCCTCACCGACCAGGTAGGGACCTAGAAGTAAAATTGCCCCCTACCCCCCACATTAAAAAGTCTATTTCTCCAAACATCACTAAACAGGACTCACTAAAAACTTTTAAAAAAGCGAATTAAAACGGATGGCTGCTGGCTAGCAGCCGTTCCCCAAGATGGCTCCTCCTCCTCCTATGAACTCGTGAGACATTTAAAAAAATGATTATAAACGATTCTGTAGGTAAATAGGAAACAATTAGCTAAAATAAACACAGGTTCCATACAGGCAGAAACAGGAGAATAATAGGGTGTAATTAAATGGAATGGCCATGAAACAAATATTTTTGTTTCTGTCTTCACAGCAGATGATATAAATAACATTCTAGAAATAGTGAGGAACAATGGGCTCAGTGAGAATCAGACAGTTAAAGAAATTAGTGTTTGTTAGGAAACAATACAGGAGTAATTAATGAGACTAAAAGTCAACAGGCTGCTTCCTATGGTTTTAAAGAGGTGGCTGTGTATGCTATGCTCTTGCAGAATTTATTGTACTGTAAACCCTCATTATAATAGTGGAGGGCAGGAATGGTGTCCGTTATTGCCATATAACCATGTAAGGGATTATCATTGTATAAGTAGGGGTGGAATGGTGGTGCAGCGGTAGAATTGCTGCCTTACAGCACGAGAGACCCGGATTCGATCCTGACTATGGGTGCTGTCTGTTCGGAGTTTGTACGTTCTCCCCGTTTTCCCCGGGTGCTCCGGTTTCTTTCCACACTCCAAAGACATACAGTTGTGTAGGTTCATTGGCTTGATAAAAATGGTAAATTGTCCCTAGTGTGTGTAGGATAGTGTTAATGTACGGGGATCTCTGTTTGACGTGAACACGGTGGGCCGATGGACCTGTTTCTGTGCTGTATCTCTAAACTAAACTAAACTAAACTAAACTAAACTAAGTAGTAGAAACAAATGACTGCAGTTGCTGCTTAATATACAAAAAAACTAAAAGAGCATGAGTAACAGCAATTTTGTTAACATGGCTATAGTCAGCCTGATACCCAGGCATCCTTCATATGGATTGGAGACACAGAATCATAGATTCGGCCCAACACGCCCAAACAAGATGGCCCATCTAAGCAGGTCCCATTTAACCATCCTAGTTTCATTTTCCCATAATTGCCCCATATCCTTCTAAAATTTTAATAAAGTCATAAGGAATAGGAGCTAGTATTAGGCCATTCGACCCATCAAGTCTACTTCACTATTCAATCATGGCTGATCTATCTCTCCCTCCTAATGCCCATTCTTCCCGTAACCCCTGACACCTGTACTAAGACACCTTTCCTTTCCATGAACCTGTCCAAATGAATTTCAAATGTTGTCATCCACACACACACAAAGTGCTGGAGTAACTCATCGGGTCAGGCAGCATCTCTGGAGAAAATGGATGGGTGACGTTTCGTGGTCGGGACCCTTCTTCAGACACTTGGTCTGGTACTGGGCCTAGATCAGGGGGCGCTGTCCAGTTGGGTATGGCTCCCCTGCCTGCAGCTGTCTGTCTTCTCGCTTCTTTTAAAAAAATTTAATATGTTATATAGTGTTTTGTTTTTGGAGGACGAGTCTTTTATTGTGGGAGTGGGGGGGGGGGGGGGGGGGGAGGGGGAAACTGCTTTTCCTAGTCCCTACCTGGGCGGAGAAGCTGCTTCCCTCCGAGCAGGGTCTTTGACCCGTCCTCGCGGCCTACCATCGGGTCTGGAGCGGCTTTTCCTGAGGGGACCGGCCAGAACCACGGCTTCGGCGGCGGCGCAGCGCCGGAGCGCTATCACGGAGCGGAGCGGGCGATGCCTTGCTTGGGTCGCCGCGCTGGAGCTCCGGAATGCTGAGACCACTGCTGAAACATCGCGATGCTGCGGGTCTGTGGAGCGGCCAGCCGCGGGCGGCGGCGCTGACTTTAACATCGGGAGCCTGGGATCTTTCGCCGAGATCGCCAGTGGTGGAGCTCTGTCCAGCACGGCCTGTTGGCTTCGAAAGCCGCGGTTTCAGGTATCCCAAGCCGGTGAGAGGGTTCTCATAGGTGCAGGAGTAGGCCATTCAGCCCTTTGAGCCTGCACCGCCATTCAATATGATCATGGCTGATCATCCAACTCAGTATCCTGTACCTGCCTTCACTCCATACCCCCTGATCCCTTTAGCCACAAGGGCCTCATCTAACTTTCTCTTAAATATAGCCAATGAACTGGCCTCAGCTACATTCTGTGGCAGAGAATTCCAGAGATTCACCACTTTTCACTGTGTGAAAAATGTTTTTCTCATCTCGGTCCTAAAAGATTTCCCCTTTATCCTTAAACTGTGACCCCCTTGTTTTGGACTTCCCCAACATCGGGAACAATCTTCCTGCATCTAGCCTGTCCAACCCCTTAAGAATTTTGTAAGTTCCTATAAGATCCCCCCTCAATCTTCTAAATTCTAGCGAGTACAAGCTGAATCTATCCAGTCTTTCTTCATATGAAAGTCCTGACATCCCAGGAATCAGTCTGGTGAACCTTCTCTGTACTCCCTCTATGGCAAGCAGCAGGGGAGCCGGTATGGGCAGCCGTCAGTTGGCCAGTGCACTCTAACCAAAACCCGTCATACAAAGTGTATAGGAAAGAACTGCAGATGCTGGTTTAAATCGAAGATAGACAAAAAATGCTGGAGTAACTCAGTGGGAGAGGCTGGAGAGAAGGAATGGGTGATGTTTCGGGTCGAGACCCTCTTCAGACTGAAGAAGGGCTCAACTCGAAACGTTTTATTGCATTTCACAATGGTACAGTGGTTTGAAAAGGTGATCAATACAATCCTGGTATGCGAGAAAAAGTATGTAACATAAATCAGGAAATGACAGGATGATGGATAGCCTGACTGACAGTCGGGGATATATGCTAAAATCTATTGGCCTGGGTTTTTGCTCAAAACGCCGGTAGTATCCAGACCTTCAGAACTTCCATCCGAGCTGGGAGGCGAGAGACGTGTCAGGGCTTTTGCTGGGCTTTTGCTGACTGTGCTCTGCCTGTGACATAGTGCAATAGCTGCATTTTCCCAGCACCTCCATTGGGGTATCTGCCTGGTTAACTCGTGCCAGGTTAAACAGCATGGCAACAGCCACTCTATTCATTTCAACTGAGCAGGTCCATTTCAGCCACTCTATTCATTTCAATGGAGCAAGGGACCCAGCTAAGTAAATAATAACTTACAACTTTTTTAATCAATTGAATTTATTTGAAAATTTTCTCATGAGTGCTTCAAGTTCTTGGACATTTACTGAGGTCACAGAATCAAACAGCACAGAAACAGACTCTTCAGCTCAACTTGTCCATGCTAATCCAGATGTCCCATCTAAGCAAGTCCAATTTGCCCAACTTTGGCTCATATCCCTCTAAATCTTTCTATACATGTATCTGTCCAAGAGTCTTGATAATTTTCTTTAGTACCGACCTCACCTACCTCCTCTGGCAGCTTATTCCATACACGCACCAGCCTCTGAGTGAGAAAGTTGCCTCTCAGGTTACTGTTAAATTGCTTCCCCCCCTCACCTTTAACCCACTGTATATCCTCTGGTTGTTGACCCTGGATAAAAGTATCTGCGTATCTACCAATCATGTCCATTTAAGGATAGAGGTCCCCTGGTCCTCACCTTTGACCCGCAGACCACATCATTCTCTGACATTTCTACCATCTTCAATGTGATCACATAATCAGTCACATTTTCCCATCCTCATCCCTTTTTGCTTTCTGCAGAGATCACTCCCTCTGCAATTTCTTGGTCAACTCATTTCTTCCCATCCAAACTCCGCATGTAGTTTTCCCCACATCTCTTATCTTACTTTGTCTCTTCATCTCTTATCTTCCTTCCTTCCAGGAACCCCAGCAACCCTTCCAGGTGAGACCGAGGTTCATGTACACCTTTACAAAACATGTCTACTACATAGAGTGCTCCTTATGTGGCCTCCTGTACATCGGCCAGACCAAGAGGTCCACCAAGGGCTTGGTCCACCAAGGGCTGCTGGAGACCTCCAAGTTGCTAACCATTTTATCTCCACTTCCCATTCCATATCTATCTGTCCTTGGCCTCCATTGCCAGAATGAGGCCACCTGCACGTTCAAAAGTTCACAAATTATAGGAGTAGACTTAGGCCATTTGGCCCATCGAGTCTACTCTGTCGTTCAATCATGGCTGATCTCTGCCTCCTAATCCCATTTTCCTAACTATGGGTGCTGTCTGTATGGAGTTTGTACATACTCCCTGTGACCACATGGGTTTTCTCTAGGTACTCCAGTTTCCTCCCACACTCCAAAAATGTACAGGTTTGTAGGTTAATTGGCTTCGGTTAAAAAAAATTGTAAGTTGTCCCTAGTGTGTTAGTTAGAGCTAGTGTATTGGGTGATCGCTGGTTGGCATGGACTTGGTGTGCCAAAGGGCCTGATTCCGCGCTGTATCTCTAAAGTCTAAGTATTGAGTGACTCAGGAGAGATGTAATGAGATAGCAGTATTTTACATGGCATAGATAAGGTGGACATGCAGATCCTTTCTCCCAGGGTGGAAATGTCCAACACATAGCCAAAAGATGAGAGGGAGAACATTTTATGGAGATGGGCTTAGCAAGTCTTTTTACACATAAGAGTAATGGGAGCCTGGAACGCACTGCCAGGTGTGGTGGTGGAGGCAGATATGATAGCAGCATTTAAGAGGCCTTCAGATAGGAACATGGAACTGCAGGGACTAGAGGGATATGGATCATGTCAAAGGCAAAGGCAAAGGCAAATTTATTTGTATAGCACCATTCGTGCAAACAGCAATTCAAGGTGCTTTACAGGAAAGAAAAAATAAAATAGTCAATAATTAAAAATAAGCAATACGACAAATGTATGAATAATAAAACAACGTCAATGAAACAATAAAACGATTTAAAAAAGCACATAAAAAGGTTAAAATTAGACGGTTAAGATTACCTGCATGTCGGGTTATGGAAAAGCTATAGTAAACAACAGTGTTTTTAGGCCTGATTTAAATGTGCTTACAGTCTGTGCACACCTCAGGTGTTCAGGGAGCTTGTTCCACAGGTGTGGAGCATAAAAACCCAATGCTGCTTCAGCTCAAGACAGATGAGATTAGACACAAAATGCCGGAGTAACTCAGCGGGACAGGCAGCATCTCTGGAGAGAAGGAATGGGTGATGTTTCGGGTGGAGACCCTTCCTCAGGCAGGTGAGATTAGTTTAACGACATCATGCTCAGCACAAGCATTGTCGGCCCAAGGGCCTGTTCCAGTGATGAACTGTTCTGTTCTATATTCTATGCATTACTTGCAGTGGGACGGGTTCTGCTCTCTCATCTCCTGCCTAAACACCATTCTTCAGACTGAAAACATAGATTTTACTTCGGAGTCACGTGAGTGACTACGTGAAGACCCCGTCCAGCACGCATGTGCGACATAGCGTCTCACAGTGCAACAGCGATGAACGGGAGTACAGGCGCTCCCGCTAGAAGTTTAAAAAACGGGACCTTCAGGTAAGAAACTTACTCTGAGGTCGTGTTTTCGAACCCTTGTTCTGATTTGTACATTCACAGGATGAACAAGGGAAAACAAGCAAAAAAGGTCGTTCCCCGTTCGACTCCGACAGAACAGGAGAGTTCCATCAGTGGGGGGCGACCGGCGGCACCTGGACCGCACACGCTGCGGTCCACAGTCACCGACAGCAATTCCGAGCCGAGCCCAGCGCCGCTAGCACAGCCTGAACAACAGCAGCGGGCTGGGGGTAAGGCAAAAAGGAAGTCGGACCGACCGGTATACTCAGACGAGTCCGGTGCGGAAGACTCGCCGCCCGAGAGCGGCAGAGGTGACCATTTGAACCGAATGGAAAGGCTCATGGAGCAAATGCTCCAGCGAGACTTGCTCCGGGAGATGGGGCAAGCTCGCCAAGGGAGCACAGGCACTCCCGCTCCAGTGCACTACCACGCACTGGCCATCGCATCTCCCTCAGCAGAGGGGAGCGTTGGTGACCAGGACTGGGCTGGTCAGGAACAGGGGTCACTGGCCGAAGATACCGGGAGTATGCTTGGGGTACAGGAACAGGAAGAGCTGCTGGGAGTGGTGAACCGCTACGTGGCAACACCGCGAGCGGGACGGCCGTTACAGCCTAAACTGGCGGCTAACATTGACTACCTGTCTTTTAAACCACTGCAAGAACAGGTGGTCAATGAGGCGTTGGACCTCTACTCGCCTCCTGAAAAATGCGTTTCGCTCAATGTACCTGCCGTCAACAGTCAAATCTGGGGGTACATTGGGCAGGGTGTCAGAATCCAAGAATTGAAACTGCAGCGAATATTAAAGCTCCTGACGTCAGCTATCACCTCCTATGCTCGTTCCGTGGACGGGGTAGACATGACTACTAATCAGCAAGATACCCTGCCTCTACTGTGCAACACACAGTACGAGATCAATAACCTCCGTAAGGAAGCAATAAGACCTGCCCTCAATCCGAAATTTGCAGGACTGTGCAGAACATCGGCCTCAGAACCACAGATTCTGCTATTGGGCAAGGACTTGCCCAAACAAGTCAAAGACCTGGATGAGGAATCCAAAGCATTTGGCCTCATGAGGGCAGGACCCGGAACGAGCAAAACCACTCAACCCAGTCGACGTCAATTTCATGGGACTGGTGAAAGCTCGGGGCCCGCACACCATCCCCGGAAGCCTTTTTTAGGCCAGGGCCCAGAGCGGGCCCCATGGAAAATGCGCCACCCCCACCCAGCACCACCCCGACAGACGAAGAACCAGAAACAGAAGAAATTAATACACCAATAACAATGGAGGTAGGTGGGTCTGGTTCCTACCAGCACATAAAAAGTGGGGGAATTGTACTAACAGGGGGGAGACTACACCTGTTCATGGAAGCATGGAGGACTATCACACTTGATAGTTATATACTTAACAGTATTCGAGGATACAAAATTGAATTTATTCAAGAAAACATGCCACCAGTTCAGCATGCACCCCAAAGGGGTTTTACCCTCTCACTAAAAGAAAAACTGGAGGGACAAGCAGAACTGGTGAGATTATTTACAAAGGGTATCATTGAGAAATCTGAACATGAACCTTTGGAATTTGTCTCAAATATATTTACCAAAACCAAAAAAGATGGTGGATGTCGCATCATCATTGACTTAACTACATTGAATACTTTCGTTAAGTATATACACTTTAAAATGGAAACATTTGTGACTGCCAAACAACTGATTTCCAAAGGATACTTTATGGCAAGCATCGATTTAAAAGATGCCTACTATTCAGTACCTATTCATAAGGATCATCGTAGATACCTAAAATTTACCTGGATGGGGCAACTGTGGCAGTTCAAATCATTGCCTAATGATCTAACATCAGCCCCAAGACTGTTTACCAAGATATTAAAACCAGCCTTGGCAATATTAAGAAAACAAAAACATATTGTCATGGCATATCTTGATGATATTTTTATAATAGGCAAAACCATGGAATTAGCTAAATCAGCTGTATTAGTTACTAAACACTTATTTGAAACCTTGGGATTTGTCTTACATCCAGATAAATCTAAGTTGACACCATCCACAACTATGGACTATCTGGGATTCACAATTAACTCAGTCCACATGTCTGTAGCGTTGCCAAAAGAGATATCAGCAGAATTGGCACAGACGTGTAACAATTTAATGGTTAACAATCGACCAACCATCCGACAAGTGGCAAGAGTAATTGGGAAAATAGTAGCAGCATTTCCAGCTACCCAGTTTGGACCTTTGCACTATCAAAACTTACAAAGAGCAAAGGTGCAAGCGTTAAAACGACATGCAGGTCATTTTGACCGAACCATGAAATTACCCATTGAAGCAATATCAGAGTTACAATAGTGGATAGAGAACATTTGGCATAGTTCCAGTCCTATCATCATCAATAACCCAACGTTAACTATACAAACAGATGCCAGTGCTCAAGGCTGGGGAGCAACTAATACCATATCCAGCACAGGTGGTAGATGGACTTACCTAGAATCATCACTACCACAGACACTGGGCATAAACTATTTGGAAATGTTGGGTGCGTTCTATGGTTTAAAAGCATATTGTACAAATATGCACCATTTGCATGTTCGTTTGCAGATTGATAATACCACAGTGGTGGCCTATATTAACCATATGGGCGGGATAAAATCGATATCATGTGACAATTTGGTCAACACAATCTGGCAATGGTGTGTCGCTAAACATATTTGGCTATCAGCAACTTACCTACCAGGTAAGCTAAATACAGTGGCAGACACCAGGTTACGCAAGTTTAATGATAACACCGAATGGATGTTAAACCCCAAAGTATTTGCTGAAATCACAAAGCAATATGGCATACAGGATATCGATCTCTTTGCATTCCGACTGAATCACCAGGTACCGATGTATGTAGCTTGGGAAACAGACCCTGAGGCAGCGGCGATGGATGCATCCGCGCTGGACTGGGGGAACTATCTTTTCTATGCCTTTCCCCGCTTCTGCCTCATCAGTCGGCTACTTATGCAAAATACAGATGGATTCTGCTTCAGGCATTTGGTAGTGCCCGACAGCCATGGTTCCCAGTGGTCCTTGACAGGATCATTGGAACACCAATGACCATTCCCAGTAGCCCAGATCTACTGATTCACCCTGTATCAGGCAAAGTCACCCATGCCATGACTGAATAAACCTACTGGGTTGCAGATTCTAAAAAGACCTTTGCTGGACCTGGGATTGTCAAACAGGACCATGGACACGATGACAGCATCTCACCGTATGTCCACCAGGAAACAATACCTCTCGAGCATAAGAAAATGGGAAACATACTGCTCGAGAACAGGGACAACCTACTCATCAACCACCGTAACAAATGTACTGAAGTTTCTGGCCGGCCTTCACCATGATGAAGGACTGAGCTATAGCGCTATCAATTGTGCTAGAAGTGCACTGTCAGCCTACCTAAGACAGGCACCAGGACAACAGGCCATAGGGTCTCATCCGCTGGTGATCAAATTAATGAGAGGGATCTTCAATTCAAACCCCCCTAGACCTAGGTATACCTAAGGGGATGGTCACCAGCCAGATCCCTCACTCTGGAACAGCTAACCCTGAAAACGGTCATGCTGATGGTGCTAGTCTCAGCACAAAGGGTCCAGTCCCTCCACTTACTCAGACAGGACAACATGGTCATAACACCAGACCAAATAACATTCACCATTCAGGAGCTGGTAAAACAGAGCAGACCAGGAACTTCAGGTCTTGTTATGGAATTCCGGGCGTACCCACCTGACCCCCGTTTATGTGTCATGACTCACCTGCTGCTATACATCAACACAACTAAAGTTTCCCGAGGGAGAGAGAAAGCTCTATGGGTCAGCCACAAAAAACCACATGGTCGGGTGTCGAGCCAAACCATCTCCAGATGGCTCAAACAGGTACTGGGAGCTGCTGGAGTGGATACTGACGTTTACACATCTCACTCCACCAGGGCAGCATCCACGTCGGTGGCTAAAATAATGGACGTTCCATCAGACCACATAATGGCAACAGCGGGGTGGTCCATGGAGAGAACATTCCAAACGTTCTACGACAAGCTGTTAGCAGAACCTGTTTTATTGCAGAAAGAATTTTGGACTCTGCAAACATATAATTTAAGCCCGGGGGAGCATTATTTGTCTTTATTATTGTTTCAAATAAATACCATTATTGTTTTATAAACAGATTAATGGTTGATTACGATAACATACTTCCTCCCTTGGATGACTTCGGCAGCAAGTGAAGTATGAACTGTTACACGGTTTGAAATCACAGAGCTTTAAAATCTTCACGTAGTCACTCACGTGACTCCGAAGTAAAATAGTAAGATTAAACGAGAACTTACCAGTTTGAAGTTTGATCTGTATTTTATGAGGAGTTATGATGAGGGATTAGGTGCCCTCTGCTCCCACCCTCAATTATAGAGATCAACTGGTAACTTAGTTGTCCTTGTCTTTACTATGTTTATTTCAATTATTGTGTTGTTTCTGTGATTCCACACCGCTGCTTTGAAGTATGTCGCGCATGCGTGCTGGACGGGGTCTTCACGTAATCCCTCATCGTAACTCCTCATAAAATACAGATCAAACTTCAAACTGGTAAGTTCTCGTTTAATCTTACTATTATATAATCATTATTATATGATAATTCCCAGGAATTTTCTCAGCATAAACCATTGCAGCATTTCTTTGCATCATAGCAGTGATGATACATCAAAATCACTGATGCAGCATCTCGACCTAAACATCGTCGAATCCTGTTCTCTCCACAGATGCTGCTCGACCTGCTGAGTACCTCCAGCTGTTTGTTTTTTTTGCTCAAGTTTCCAGCGTCTTGCAGCCTCTTGTGTTTTCAAAATTACTTAATTGGCTCTATTTTAAGTAGTTAATTCTTTGAAGAATTCTATTGGATATTTTATACAGTTTAAATGTTTCATTATAAAAGAAACTTAAGTGTAGATCTCCCTCAGCTGTCGACATTAGACAGTTTGCAATAAAAATGCATCATTGGTTTATCAGTGCCATTTGATAGTAGAATTCGGTCATCTGACCCAAGCGTCAGGCACCATGTCTGGAGAAAAAGCATGGGTGATGTTTTGGGTCAGGACCCTTCTTCTGGCTGTTGCAGAAAGGAACTGCGGATGCTGGTTTAAGTTGAGGGTCCTGACAGGAAACGTCATCCACCTTTCTCAAAATCCGAAGAGTCACCCATCCTTTTTCTCCAGGGATGCTGCCTGAACCGCTGAGTTACTCCAGCTTTTTGTATCTCTCTTCGGTATAAACCAGCATATGCAGTTCCTTTCTACAGACTTAGTCATCTGATACTTGGATCCTCTGGAGCCATATCTTTAAAGACATATATCCGTGATTTTTTAACTTAATACTTTATAAATAATTCATTTATTTTATGTTACTATTTATTGCATTACATTTCGATGCTGAATGAAAGAATTATATTAAGGCATACAGAGATTTTATAATGACTATTCTTGAGGAAATTGAAATACATCCCATCTGCTTTAAAGTTTGCCTTACCAGATGGATCCTGACCTCTGCATATGCTACAGATTCCCAGTGCCTGAATCTGGAATATCTTCACAATCTTTCCTTGTGCAGGTCTAATTTAGCACATCTGTCCTTTCACAATTTTCTACAATCTTTCTAACCAGACTCTGCATTTCAGTATTTAATTGAACAGTACTTTTTAACGATTACATGGATAAAGTTTTTTTTTTTTTAATGTCTGCTCGTTACCATGCCATCTTCTACCAAAAAGCAAATATAACGAGGCCTGCTTTGATGGTATGAAGCAATTGGCTGATGGAACTCAGCATTTCAGGCAGCATCCGTGGAGAAAAAAGGACAGTCCGTGGACTGCAGGTCTGGACCTTGCATCACCATCCAGCAGATTGATTTGTACTACAAATTCCAGCATCTATTCTCTCTCTTGTATATCTTAGACCCTGACCTATGCGAATAATTGTATATTCCACTTGCTGCGATCTGTTAATGATCTTTGATTGATGAGATACTTTATGGTCGAGTTTTATTAATTTTTCAGTTGCTTGTTTCGCGAGAAATAACTGTTTTAGTCCATCTATTTTAATGCCTGAATAAACATATTATTGCTGTTATCCTCAAAACGATAAGATAATTATTAAATATCACAGGAGTTAGAGTAAAGGAAGAAAAGAAGTTAGAGAAGAGTTAAGGGCCTGTCCCTCTTTCACGACCTAATTCACGACCTCTGCCGAGTTTGTCCTTGACTCATACTCACAGCATGGTCTTCATGAGGTCATAGGAGGTCGTAGGTAGGTCGTAAGAAGTCGTGATGCTAGTCGTAGGTACTCGTGGCATCAAGTAGGTCGGGGCATTTTTCTAGCATGATGAAAAATGTCCACGAGTAAAAAAGGTCGTGAATTAGGTCGTGAAAGTGGGACAGGCCATTTAGAGTTCTTTACTTAGAGTAACGAAAATCGCTTTAAATGTTACTTAAGCTTAATGCCCCAATATGACATAGAGTCATAGAGTGATACAGTGTGGATCACTTTGGCCCAACTCGCCCACACCGGCCAACAATGTCCCAGCTACCCTAGCACCACTTGCCTGTGCTTGGTCCATATCCCTCCAAACCTGCCCTATCCATATCCTGTATAACTGTTTCTTAAACGATGGGATAGTCCCAGTCTCAACTACCTCCTCTGGCAGCTTATTCCATACACCCACCACCCTCTGTGTGAAAAAGTTACCCCGCAGATTCCTATTAAATCTTTTCCCCTTCACCTTGAACCTATGTCCTCTGGTCCTCGATTCCCCCACTCTGGGCAACAGATTCTGTTGTAGAGTAGAGAGGATCTGGGAGTGCAGGTACATAGTTCCTTGAAAGTGGCATCACAGGTAGATAAGATGGTCAAGAAGGTTTTCAGCACGTTGACCTTCATTAGTCAGAGTATTGAGTATAGAAGTTGGGAGGTCATTTTACAGTTGTACAAGATATTGGTGAGTCCACATTTAGAGTATTGTGTTCAGTTTTGGTCACTCTGTTATAGGAAAGTTGTGGTTAACTGGAAAGATTGTAGAGAAGGTTCAGGAGGATGTTGCCAGGACTAGAGGACCTGAGCTATAGGGAAAAGCTGAGCAGGGTAGAACTTTTTTCCTTAGAATGCAGGAGGATGAGGGGTGATCTTATAGAGATGTAGAAACATAGAAACATAGAAAATAGGTGCAGGAGTAGGCTATTTGGCCCTTAAAGCCTGCACCTCCATTCAATATGATCATGGCTAATCATCCAACTCAGTATCCTGCTCCTGCCTTCTCTCCATACCCCCTGATCCCTTTAGTCACAAGGGCCATATCTAACTCCCTCTTAAATATAGCCAATGAACTGGCCTCAACTACCTTCTGTGGCAGAGAATTCCACAGATTCACCACTTTCTGTGTGAAAAATGTTTTTCTCATCTAGGTCCTAAAATACTTCCCCCTTATCCTTAAACTGTGACCCCTTGTTCTGGACTTCCCCAACATCGGGAACAATCTTCCTGCATCTAGCCTTTCCAACCCCTTAAGAATTTTGTAAGTTTCTATAAGATCCCCCCTCAATCTTCTGAATTCTAGCGAGTACAAGCCGAGTCTATCCAGTCTTTCTTCATATGAAAGTCCTGACATCCCAGGAATCAGTCTGGTGAACCTTCTCTGTACTCCCTCTATGGCAAGAATGTATAAGATCATGACAGGAATAGATAGGGTAAATGCACAGTTTTTTTTTTCACAGAGTAGGGAAATCAAGAACCAGAAGAAATAGGTTTAAGGTGAGGGGGACGGAAGATTTACGAGGAAGCTGAGGGGCAGCTTTTTTACACAAAGGGTGGTAGATATATTGAACAAGCAGCCAGAGGATGTAGTTCAGGCAGGTACTCTCACAATATTTTTTTTTTTTCAGACAGGTACGTGGATAGGAAGGGTTTAGAGGTATATTTACTAAACGTAGGCAGGTGGGAATAGTGTAGGTGGGATATGTTGGTCGGCGAGGGAAAGTTGGGCCTAAAGGCTTGCTTGCACGTTGTATTATTCTATGACTCTACAACTCTGTGAATCTATGTCTCTGTGACTGTTTCATATCAAGACAGGAAGAAGTTTTCTATTAAACCATTCTGCTCCATAAAAAACTCCTGAAAAGGAATGAAGTCACTGACTTTCAGATGAACTGTTGCTTTCCCCCAAAAAAAGTGTCTTCTGAATGACTTTTTAGTTTCTTGGCCAACAAATACCTTTCTTCCTCTGATAAAGATCGGTCGTAAGGTCTAGATCTGTTCAACAATATGCAATGGATAATTGGACACTGAAACAAGTCTGAATGATGGAAAAGAAACAGGAAATGCTTGTTTGAAATGTGCAAATAAAACAACTGTAATATTTGATGTGGTTAAACATAATTGCTCTGACTGTTTTCTGCCTAATACCATGTTTATATTTAGATTAAACATTCTTTTTTTTTTCTCAAGTCAAAATTTATTCACATAAGAATGATTAACTTCATGCCCCCTTCTCTTTAGGTCAGTTTCCAAGCATTTAATTTGTTCCATAGTGCACTGGATGTTTGTTAACTGGAAATAATTGTTTTCCTTCATGTACTTGCAGGAATGCATATGTTTGCTCAATGCCTGACTCCTTTGATGTTGGTCAAAACAGTGTTTAGATGTTGCTAAATCATCCATTAGCTGTTCTTAACATGCATAAACAATGGAAATATTGATAAATGCGTCAGTTCTGATCTGAAGTATACTGCAAACGAGTGCTCATTGGAAGGGCTCAGGTGCCAACAAGTTCAATATCAGTTGTTTGCAGCCTTCTACAAGTCTGAACATCACATTATCAAGAAACAGAGATTGGCAGAATAGACAAGCATGGCACAAATAAATAAGCTCAGAATGTCTACATTTCAGCAAAGTTCAATGTGAACCATAGAAGTCATCGTTAACTATCTCACATTGCTCCATCACTGTCAATTACTTTACATGGCTATGATTGCCCAATTGGAACGCAGAACTGCATAGCAGAGGAACAGGCCCTTCGGCCCACAATATCTGTACCGAACATGATGCCAAGACCAACTCTTGTCTGCCTGCATGTAATCCATATCACACCATTCCCTGCTATTCTGCCCCACTAGGTTGCCTCACAACTGACTCCCAAAGCAGACAGTCTATTCTGAGCTCTGTCATAGAAACATTGAGAATAGGTGCAGGAGTAGGCCATTCAGCCCGAGCACAGCACCGCCATTCATTATGAACATGGCTGATCATCCAAAATGAGTACACCGTTCCTGCTTTTTCCGCATATCCCTGATTCCGTTCGCCCCTAAGAACTAAATCCAACTCTCTCTGAAAACATCCAGTGAATCGGCCTTCACTGCCTTCTGTGATAGAGAATTCCACAGATTCGCAACTCTCTGGGTGAAATTTTTTTTCCTCATCTCAGTCCTAAGTCGTCAGTCAGTGAAGTGATCACCATTGTGGACTGAGGGAGATAGCTCGGGAGAAGCTCAAAAACATCCACACTGACTGCGGGAAATCTGCTTCATTACCGCTCAAGTTGGAGAAGTTAGTAGTTGGGGAGACAGTGAAAACTCACAATGCAGTTTAGTTAGTTTATTGTCACTTATACTGAGGTACAGCCCAAAGAAGCCTGTGTAATGGCAGAACAGAAGAGTGAACTACCTCAAAAACTACCCACATTACCATTCCGAAGGAACTTTAATTTAGTTTAGTTTAGTTTATTGTCATGTGTAGCGATGGTACAGTTGAAAAGCTTTTTTGTTGCATGCTATCCAGCCACAGAAGACTATACATGATTACAATCAAGCCATCCCACAGTTGCAGAGATACAGGATAAAGGGAATAATGTTTAGTGCAAGTCCTTTAAGTTTGATTATAGTAGTCTGGGGGTAGATATGATGGCACAGTGTGCAGCGGTTAGAGTTACTGCCTTATAGTGCCAGGGACCCGGGTTCCATCCTGACTACAGGTGCTGTCTGTACAGAGTCTGTACCTTCTCCCTGTGACCGCATGGGCTTTCTCGAGGTCCTCCAGTTTCCTCCCGCTCTCCAAAGATGTACAGGTTTGTAGGTTAATTGACTTTTGCAAATTGTAAATTGTCACTAGTGCTAGTGTACGGGTGATTGATGGTCGCTGTGGACTCGGTAGCCGAAGGGCCTGTTTCCACACTGTATATCTAAAGATATAGGACAGGACCACTCTCCAGTTGGTGATAGGATGGATCGGCTGCCTCACCTGTTTATCTGCCTTATCTGCTGAATCTGCAGATGCTTATCAAACACTTCAGACCACACATAAGCAGAATGGAACAAACATATGCTCCAATCACAGGACAACCTAAAACATCAATAGAAACTGTGCCTCCAGGACTTTCCACAAACCAACCATATTTTGATTGTTAATCCAGGTTAGTCATGGAACTGGAAAACAAAGTGGTAAACTAGATCATTCATAGCCTGGTGTCAAAGTCTTGACAAGGAAAGGAACTAATTTCTCAGATTCAAACTGTCAAAAAGCTGTTGATCACCAGATATACAGTAGTTGAAAGAAAGCACTGCAGTGGTTATCTAAGGCAGATTAAACGAAGTGAACCCCAACCCATCATCCTATCCTTTCAATTTATATTGCTCAATGAATTTTCTAGAGCATTAAAAAAAAATCCTGGCAATCTTGATTTCCAATCTTAACTATCCCCTGAATTGTAGAACAAGTTGAGAGGTAACAACATTGGACTTCCTTCCCTGAAGGATCTTAATGAACCAAAGTTGTTTTATGGCACATCTCTTGTAGTTAATGGTGACCATTGTGATTCCTTAAAAAAAAATATTTACACTCTTTGTATTCTCTTTGTATCACAAAGGGTATATATAGAGGTGTTACAGCAAGCTATTCTACACACCAGCGTGTAACTGAACTTTAAGTGTTGTTTTCACTTAGTCGCTTGCAATAGCGGTGCCTTTCATTTCCGTTCTACTTGTCCCAAGTTGAGTTGTTCAAAGATTCTGCAACTAACTTGAAGCCAAAGTGAAACCGCCCCCTCTGTCATCTCAGTCACAGTCAAGTGGCACAAGTACTGTACTTGGGTCAAATTGGAAGATAAATCTAATGCAGCTATATACCATCAGTCCACTTTTAATCATCATTGAAATGACCATGGTTCCCTCAGCAGCGCTTCATGTAGCAATGTTACCAAATTTTGAGATTTTAAAAATCAAGTCTGCAATTTATCCCATCAGATAAAACATAAAAATAAGTTTAATTTGACACCTAATTCACTTTCATATCTCAAGTATTTAAAAAGTTATGGCCATTTTCATACTGGGAAATGAGCATCTTGTTCCCTATTGATTTTCTATGGACATAACAAAAAAGCTGTGATTGTGAACAGTCAAAAGCCCATAACTTTCTTAAAAATTAAGAGAGCTGAATGAAATTTTCAGTTATCATAGATTGAAGCATTCTGAAACAAATATAAAATAATCTTACTTGGATGACCTGAAATTAAAGCATATAATTAGTTAGTTACCTAATTGTAGCTAATTTCAGACTTCAATTACTAGATCTAAACATCTATCCATTTCTTAATAAATGATTAACATTTTTAAATAGCCTAAATGTCCAAATAATATTCACAAATAATTCACAATAAAACATGATTTTTAAATCTCATTTACATTAATTTATAGACCAAATAGAAGGAATTTAGTGTTCAATTGCTGTAAATAAATGTCCATTTAAATCAGCTTTCCAGTGGGTCCCTGTGGAACGCGCTGGTTTAGAACGTTCACATTGCGGTAGATTTGTGCCTCAAATGCCCAGAAAAATACTGCGGGATTTAATGGGCCCAAAATGAGCTACTCGCAATATTAAACTTTGTATAAAGGGATCTTTAGAAGCCCTTTTTAATGTAAAAATATACAGCATACCTTCAGATATTTGCTTTATGAGACCCTGCGGTTGCTGGCGGTCGCGGGTTTAGAGATTGATTTTTAAACTACTATAACTATTTTACGAGGCCTTTAAAACTAATAATAGCTTTTGCGACGGGGTCTTCCAGCGATTTTTCGTTAATAATTAACTAGGCTGAACATCTTCGATTGGAACAGCCTAGAGAAAATCGCGTTTTAAACCCGCCCCCCTCTAAACGGCGCCAAAATCGCGCACACCCTCAGCGGCAGATTTTCAACGACGCTTCAGGTAGGCTTTGCAACATACCTACTTCATGTAGTTCTTCCTCACCAATAACCTCCCCACCAATCCTTGGATTAAGTTTCATTAGGTCATGTCATAAGGAATAGGAGTAGAATTAGGCCATTTGGCCCATCAAGTCTACTCTGCTATTGAATCATGGCTGATCTATCCCTCCCTCCTGACCCCATTCTCCTCCCTTCTCCCCATAACCCTTGACACCTCCGTACTAATCAAGAATCTATCTATCTCTGCCTTAAAAATATCCACTGACCTGGCCTCTGCTGCCTTCTGTGGCAAATAATTCTACAGATTCACCACCCTAGGAAAAAAGAGATTTCTCCTCGTCTCCTTTATAAAGAACGTCCTTTAATTCTGATCATCAGGACACCCAAACACTTGTTCAAAAAGCTAAAATCTAAAGGCAAAGCGACAATGACATCAAGGCAGCATTTAATCAAGTGTAACTTCATGAACCCCTGTTAAATCCGAATTCAATCAGCCTCAAGTAGAAGTCATATTTAATACAAAGGAGGAAGATTGTGGCCAATGCAAGTCAATTGTTTTGACAACACGTCATGACCACAAGAAGTAGTCAGGGTTATGCCAGGCCCCAAACATTGCCAGTAGTTTTCCTTCCAAATCAGGAAGGCCGCCAGCATCCATAAAGACTCCTCACACCCTTGTAATGGACTGTTCGAACTACTTCCCTCCGGCAGACGGTACAAGGCCTTCTACGCCCGAACCTCCAGACTCAGGAACAGCTTTATTCCCAGAGTTATAGCGGCTCTGAACCGGCCCTGCTGAGTGCCCCCCCACCCCCATGAACTGTCTCCCTCGGATGGTCACGTCGCACAGACACATTTAGTCTGTTTGAACTGTTTTGACTATTTTACTGTTCTTTATACAAACCATGTTCTCGGGGTATCTAAATCTAAATCTAACTCTAAATTCTTTTCGTTATTTAAGTTATGACATCGGATGGAAGCTGCATACCAAATCTCGTTGCACTTATGTGCAATGACAATAAAAGATGATATTATTATTATTATTATTATTATTATTATTATTATTATTAAAGGATTGGAATCCCTTACATTGGAAGTCGGAGTGTTGGTCGAAGGTTGCACAATGTTCAATACCATTGACAATTCCTCAGAAAATGAAGCGATTCATGACTGCACGCAATATGACCTCAACAGCATTAGGCATTGGTTATAAGAGAAAAGTTACCTTTAAATATTCTCATAATACCCGCCTCAACTACCTCCTCTGGCAACTCGTTCAATAATCCCACCACCATCTGTGTGAAACCGTTGCCCCTCAGGCCCCTATTAATCTTTCCCCTCTCACCCTGAACCTATGGAGGTGGTGGCACAGCGGTAGAGTTGCTCCTTTACAGCGCCAGAGACCCAGCTTCAATGCTGGCTACAGGTGATTGTTTGTACCTTCTCCGAGGTTTTCTCTGAGATATTCGGTTTCCTCTCACATTCCAAAGAAGTACAGGTTTGTGGGTTAATTGGCTTGGTATAAATGTAAAAAATTGTCCTCAGTGTAGGATAGTGTTAATGTGTGGGGATCGCTGGTCGGTGCGGACTCAGTGAGCGAAGGGCTTGTTTCTCTAAAACTTTAGCTGTATCTCTAAACTAAACTATATCTTCTGGTTCTTAATTCCCCTCCTCTGGGTAAAAGACTCTGTGCCTTCACCCTATCTCTTCACTTCAGCCTCCTGTGCTCCAAGAAATAAAGTCCCAGGCTGCCAACCTCTCCCTGTAAGTCAAGTCCTGTCAAAATGCTCATAAATCTTTCCAGCTTCTGGGCAGCATAAGCAGCTATGACAACTGGTTTGTTCAAGAAGGAACTGCAGATGCTGGAAGATCGAAGGTACACAACTGGTTTCACTGGTTGGCATTGCTCAATGTTCCCTCCAAGCCAACTAGTGAAATTGATGACTGGCAATCCTTCAGCGGCTCAGTGCTCGGCTGATCAGATGAGAGTCGGCTCCCCCATCGAAGGTTTCACTGACTAATATTTCTCATGGGGTCCTTCTTCTCAGGTGACCTCTTCTTCCAGGTACGGTAAGAGCAACATAACTGGGGAAAACCATCACTTCCAAAATTCCCTCCAGACTTCTGTTGCTGAATATCCTATCATTCAAAAGTCCAAGAGAGGGCACAGATAAATCCAACAGTACCCTAGTTTATGGAAGGACCATTTGGGAGCCTGATAATGGAGAGGAGGAAGTTGTTTCTGAATTGGAGGTGCATGCTTTCAAGCTTCTGATTTACCCGCCCAGTGGAAGCGAGGAGAAGAACGACTGATTGGGATGGGACAAGTGTTTGATTATAGGTACACAAAAATGCTGGAGAAACTCAGCGGGTGCAGGAGCATCTATGGAGCGAAGGAAATAGGCAACGTTTTGGGACGAAACCCTTCTTCATAATCCTTCTTTGATTATGTTGGTTGTTTTTCGAAGCAGCATGAAGTGGAGTCAATGGTGAGAAATCTGGTCTGTGAGAGGGAATGGACTACATCCAGAAATCTCTGCAATTTCTTACGACCTTGGACAGCGATGTTCCCAAACCTAGCTGTGAGGCAGCCCGATAGTATGCTTTCTATGATGCATCTGTAGAGTTTGTAAGAATCATTGGAGACATGCTGAATTTCCTCACTCCCAAGGAAGTAGATGTTGGTGAGCCTTGATAGACACAAAAATCTGTAGTAACTTAGCAGGGCAGGCAGCATCTCTGGAGAGA